>NC_092721.1:199881961-199884461 GCF_047496885.1 Scyliorhinus torazame | reverse complement strand
TCTCGCTCTCGCTCTCGCTCTGTCTCGCTCTCGCTCTGTCTCGCTCTCGCTCTCGCTCTGTCTCGCTCTCGCTCTCGCTCTCGCTCTCGCTCTGTCTCGCTCTCGCTCTCGCTCTGTCTCGCTCTCGCTCTGTCTCGCTCTCGCTCTGTCTCGCTCTCGCTCTGTCTCGCTCTCGCTCTGTCTCGCTCTCGCTCTGTCTCGCTCTCGCTCTGTCTCGCTCTCGCTCTGTCTCGCTCTCGCTCTCGCTCTGTCTCGCTCTCGCTCTCGCTCTCGCTCTCGCTCTGTCTCGCTCTCGCTCTCGCTCTGTCTCGCTCTCGCTCTCGCTCTGTCTCGCTCTCGCTCTGTCTCGCTCTCGCTCTGTCTCGCTCTCGCTCTGTCTCGCTCTCGCTCTGGCTCGCTCTCGCTCTGGCTCGCTCTCGCTCTGGCTCGCTCTCGCTCTCGCTCTGTCTCGCTCTCGCTCACGCTCTGTCTCGCTCACGCTCTGTCTCGCTCACGCTCTCGCTCTGTCTCGCTCACGCTCTGTCTCGCTCACGCTCTCGCTCTGTCTCGCTCACGCTCTCGCTCTGTCTCGCTCACGCTCTCGCTCTGTCTCGCTCACGCTCTCGCTCTCGCTCACGCTCGGTCTCGCTCACGCTCTGTCTCGCTCACGCTCTCGCTCTGTCTCGCTCGCTCTCGCTCTGTCTCGCTCACGCTCACGCTCGGTCTCGCTCACGCTCGGTCTCGCTCACGCTCGGTCTCGCTCACGCTCGGTCTCGCTCACGCTCGGTCTCGCTCACGCTCGGTCTCGCTCACGCTCTGGCTCGCTCACGCTCTGGCTCGCTCGCTCACGCTCTGGCTCGCTCGCTCACGCTCTGGCTCGCTCACGCTCTGGCTCGCTCTCGCTCGCTCACGCTCTGGCTCGCTCGCTCACGCTCTGGCTCGCTCGCTCACGCTCTGGCTCGCTCGCTCACGCTCTGGCTCGCTCGCTCACGCTCTGGCTCGCTCACGCTCTCGCTCTGTCTCGCTCACGCTCTGGCTCGCTCGCTCACGCTCTGGCTCGCTCGCTCACGCTCTGGCTCGCTCGCTCACGCTCTCGCTCGCTCACGCTCTCGCTCGCTCACGCTCTCGCTCGCTCACGCTCTCGCTCGCTCACGCTCTGGCTCGCTCACGCTCTGGCTCGCTCTCGCTCACGCTCTGGCTCGCTCTCGCTCACGCTCTGGCTCGCTCTCGCTCACGCTCTGGCTCGCTCTCGCTCACGCTCTGTCTCGCTCTCGCTCTGTCTCGCTCTCGCTCTCGCTCTGTCTCGCTCACGCTCTGGCTCGCTCGCTCACGCTCTGGCTCGCTCGCTCACGCTCTCGCTCGCTCACGCTCTCGCTCGCTCACGCTCTCGCTCGCTCACGCTCTCGCTCGCTCACGCTCTCGCTCGCTCACGCTCTGGCTCGCTCACGCTCTGGCTCGCTCTCGCTCACGCTCTGGCTCGCTCTCGCTCACGCTCTGGCTCGCTCTCGCTCACGCTCTGTCTCGCTCTCGCTCTGTCTCGCTCTCGCTCTGTCTCGCTCTCGCTCTCGCTCTCGCTCTCGCTCTCGCTCTCGCTCTGTCTCGCTCTCGCTCTGTCTCGCTCTCGCTCTGTCTCGCTCTCGCTCTGTCTCGCTCTCGCTCTGTCTCGCTCTCGCTCTGTCTCGCTCTCGCTCTGTCTCGCTCTCGCTCTCGCTCTCGCTCGCTCTCGCTCTCGCTTGCTCTCGCTCTCGCTCTCGCTCTCGCTCTGTCTCGCTCTCGCTCTCGCTCTCGCTCTCGCTCTCGCTCTCGCTCTCGCTCTCGCTCTCGCTCTCGCTCTCGCTCTCGCTCTCGCTCTCGCTCTCGCTCTCGCTTGCTCTCGCTCTCGCTCTCGCTCTCGCTCTGTCTCGCTCTCGCTCTCGCTCTCGCTCTCGCTCTCGCTCTCGCTCTCGCTCTCGCTCTCGCTCTGTCTCGCTCTCGCTCTCGCTCTCTGTCTCGCTCTCGCTCTCGCTCTCTGTCTCGCTCTCGCTCTCGCTCTCTGTCTCGCTCTCGCTCTCGCTCTGTCTCGCTCACGCTCTGTCTCGCTCACGCTCTGTCTCGCTCACGCTCTCGCTCTGTCTCGCTCACGCTCTCGCTCTGTCTCGCTCACGCTCTCGCTCTGTCTCGCTCACGCTCTCGCTCTGTCTCGCTCACGCTCTCGCTCTGTCTCGCTCACGCTCTCGCTCTGTCTCGCTCGCTCTCGCTCACGCTCACGCTCGGTCTCGCTCACGCTCACGCTCACGCTCGGTCTCGCTCACGCTCTGTCTTGCTCACGCTCTCGCTCTGTCTCGCTCGCTCTCGGTCTCGCTCACGCTCACGCTCGGTCTCGCTCACGCTCGGTCTCGCTCGGTCTCGCTCACGCTCGGTCTCGCTCACGCTCGGTCTCGCTCACGCTCTGGCTCGCTCACGCTCTGGCTCGCTCACGCTCTGGCTCGCTCACGCTCTGGCTCGCTCACGCTCTGGCTCGCTCACGCTCTGGCTCGCTCAC
>NC_092721.1:199691961-199879461 GCF_047496885.1 Scyliorhinus torazame | reverse complement strand
TAGTTCAATTCCCCTGTTTTATCACCTTTGTTCTTGAGTCACCAGGTATCTGTATGATACTGCCACGTGGTTCAAGTCCGAGTAATGATCAATAATCCAATACACCGATTAATAAGATAAATCAAAGCACATTTATTATACACAGTAATCACTACTCATGCACAAATTCTACGTTTAAGCTACTTCTACAACTAACCGGCCTATACTTAACTTGGAACTGACCCACCAGGTCAGGGAAACAAATGGCCTTTCGTTCGGGTTCTGAGCCTCCGGGATTCGAAGTTGGTACAGATTGATAGCTAGGCGCGCCTGTCTTGTAGTGAGCATTGAATTAAGACTTACAGTTTCGATCAGCTGCTGAAGAGTGAAGAGCTGGAGAAGCGGTGGAGAAGAGAGCGATTTGAACTTAGGGCTCAATTCTTATAGTTCCCAGGGGCTTCCCGCCTTTCCGGGCGGACCCTGTACCTGGTCCCAAGTGATTGGACTTTGTCCAAATCGCTTGGTTCGATTTTCTCCAATGCTGGAGCGGTTCCCTGATCGATGGGCGGTCTTGAGGTGCTCGTTCACCTCCTTTTGTGTGGGCTTCTGCTGGCGCCGAAGAGTCTGGTTTTGCTTTGTGTGTCTAAATGTTGCTTATTGTTCCCGGGGATTGCTCATTAGTATGCAGATGGCTGGTGTTTTGTTATGCTGATGGTTGCTGGTATTGATCTTGTCTGGCCTTTCCAGAGGTAAATACACAGCCAACCTCCAGCTGCTCGTTTTTGTCCTGTTGCCTGACTTTCCCATCAGCCTTTGCCGTTTGCCATTTTGAATCGGGAGTTGGCCATTTTAAGTGGCTACAAACCGTAGCACCCGGAATAAACCTATGCAGACACTGGGAGAACGTACAAATTCCACACAAACAGTGACCCGAGATGTAATTGAACATGGGTCCATGGCGCTGTGAGGCAGCAGTGCTAAGCATGTACCATTGTGCTGCCCCCATCAGCTGCCCATTGTTGTATCCACCCGATTTTTATCCTTCCACTGCTTTCAATAGTAATCCACAATGGTAGATTGCACCTAAGTAGGAAGTCCGAATCTACCCCCAAGTAAAAGGGAAAGAAGGAAATAAATATGTAATGTAATATTTATATGAAGTTGCAGATTTTTGAATTACAGCCAACACCCAAGTTAGGGTTATCTCTGGTTCAAAATTTGAGACCGGTTTCCCAAAAGGTTTTGAATATCAACTGAGCTACAAAATCTTGTTCAGTGAAATTGATTTTTTAAAAACTAGCATACTCTAATATTCTGAAATATGAGGCAATACTTACATCAAATTTGGAGCAGCAGAGGAAACAGCAAAACTCCGAACATGATCTGAACCCATGCTTGTATTTTGTCATCTAACCTATTGGCAATTTTGCAAAGTTCCACTCAGTCATTTAAAAATTATCGAGGTTCAGTAAACTGGATTTAAAAACTATTCGGGACAGTGGATATAATTGTCAAAAGGGATTCGAACAGTTAAGAGGCTGGACAGGATGGGATTTCAAAATAATAGGTGGCCTATTTTAGAGAGCTTGTCAGATTATCAAGCAAACCTGAATACGTTGCTCTTCGCTCATTTATCCAAGTCATCAACATTGACTCTAGTAGCTGTGGTCCAAGCACTGATCCATAGATTCACTAAAATGATACCAGGAATGACAACCATCATCATTGTGAAATTGGGATCCTTTCCCCATAACAGAAGATTGAAATGCAAATATTCCAAGTAATATAAAGTAAGTAAGGAAAAAGGTGAATATGTGATTAAACACCATGGGTGGTATTCCCCGTTCCTGCGGCTAAGTGGCGGCTCAAACAGAAAATCAGCGGGAGGTTTAAGTGATACAAATCAGTGCAAAACCCTCACCTATTCCGGTGAGGGGCTAGCACTGGCGCCAACTAAAACTCCCACCTCCCGTGCCACGAATGGCCCGGTCTTGGGCCGCGCATGTGCATGGCTGTCGACCTGCAATGGTCGCGCTGTCAAACATGGCGGCGGCAGTGTGTGGAACCAATCCGCAACCCCAAAGCCCACCCTCTTGACACCCCATCACCAGAGCCCCCCCCACCCCCGGCCAGCGGCATGGATCCTGGCAAAGTGTGGCGGGGTTGGACACAGTCCGCAGTCGCCATCGCTAGGTTCACTATTTGTGTGAGCACACGTGTCCCGCACCGTAGAGAACTCGGCCCATCGCCCGATGAGGCGAGGCGCCAACGGCATTGCGACTGCACATGACGCGCGTAACGGTGATGCCAGTTTGGAGGGGGCAGAGAATCGCAAACCAGCGTCAAACTCCCGGAGCAGGCCCTGATTCTGGCTGTGGAATCAATTCTTCGCCCGATTGCCAAAATACGATTTTGGCATCCAGCAACGGAGAATCCCGCCCCTTATATTTAATGTTACAGAGAACCAAGAGTGTTTCATAGAGGTTGATGCTGAATGCAAGAGAATAGTTTTATGAAAAGAAAATCCTGTTTGACTGATTAGGGTTTTTTGAGGATGTAAACAGCATGGTAGGCTTGAGGACCCAGTCGGTTTGGATTATCTGAAGGCACTTGTTAAGGTGCACACAACTAGTTTGTTGCACAACATTAGGTCTCATAGGATCACTGGTAATATCAGCATTGATTGAAGATTAGATTAATGGACAGAGAAGGAATAAAAGGGTAATTCTCGGATTGACAGGGTGTATCTAGTCGGTATCACACATTAGTGTATGTGCCTCAAGCTGTTTGCAATCATCAGTGGCTTAAATGAGGGAGCCAAGGGAAATGCATCCTGTGATAATACAAAGCTTAGTGGGAAAGTAACCTATGAAGAAGTGCAAAGAGATATTGATAGATTTGAAGAAGGCAGATAAAGTATAATGTGAGGAGCAATGAAACAATTCACTTTGGTAGGAAAAATAGCAAAGCAGGATATTTTTCAAAAGTTGAGTGACTAGTAAATGTTGGTATTGAGTAGGATTTGAGGGCCCTTGCACAAGACACAAAGTAAACATGCAGGTATCCAAATAAGTAGGAAAGCAGTATGTTGGCTTGCACGGAGGTTGGAGAATGTGTAGTTATAATTATTCCAGGCTTTGGTAAGACCTGCATCTGCAGTACTATGTCAAGTTTTGATCTCTTTACCTATGCAAGGATATACTTGTCTTGGAGCATACACAGAAGTTCACTAGATTGATTCTTGGGATGATAGGAAAAGGGAGGGTTGTTCCAAGAGTGGGGATTGAACCTATAATCTCCAGAGTTTTAGATTAGAGCTGATCTCCATGAAACATTTCAGAAGGACTTGACAGAGTGGATGCTGAAATCCTATAGCTTGAAGATTACAGTCTCAGGATAGACTTCAGCTATTTAGAGCTGAGATAAATAGACATTTCTTCATTCAGAAAGTTGTTGAATGCTGTTTATTGAAAGGCTGCGGATGCAAAGTCAATAAGTATGTTTGAAATTTTTGGGCACCATGGGAATCTATTTATATATGGGATTAGGATTAGAAAGTGGAGTTGATGTCGAAAATTAGCCAAGTTTTTATTAAATGGCGAAACAGGTTGAGGGACTATCCCTCTCCTAATTTATGTAATTGGGAGAATGCGCAAAATTGGCTGCTGAGTTAACTTACATAATGTGCTAACAAAAGTAATTTGTCGGTTCTGAAATGCTTTGAGCTGGCCTGAGGGTATGAAGTGCAATTGTATTGACATTGGTTCCCTTTCCCCCTTTTCCGTCATGGATCTTACTCTTTACACCATGTTCTTAGACCATTTGATTGACTTGCATCTCAGTGGCACAATAGTCCAAATTGGCCCGTATATGCCAACTCAACAGTTGCTAGCAGCATTTAAGTAATGAATGAAACTGACAAAACAGCATATTGTTTATGATGTAGCAGGGTAGCGGTACTTTTTCGGTACTTGTTGGGTATTGTGCAAGTGAAATTGTAGTTAGCCAATGTCATTGGCTTGTTCCTTTCAACTAAATATATAAAGTATTGGGACCTACTCTTAAGTGCTGGCAGTTTATGTCAATTCTTGTACAAATAAGGAGTCATTGACCGTGTCATTTTGGTTGAAGAGCAGGAAGTAAATTATCTGTAGTTTGCTTCTTTCCTGTCGCCTCGTTTTGTTTGAAGGCATTGTCTATTGTTGTAATCCAGGTCTAGGAGGCTTTGATTGAGAGTTTTGTCTGGCATTTTAACAATGAGCGATAGCATAACCGAGAGTGATCCTACCCTTCCCTGATGTGCCTCATACACTCCTTTTCTGGAAATAATGATCAGGGGAGGAAACGTGGTTGATTTTTCTTTTGCCCCTAGGCTGATTCAGATGAATAATATAATGAATTGAATTTCTTTGCTTTGATCCTTTTCCTGAAGTGACCTGTTTTTAACCCAAGCAGTAAACATAGTCTACTTTTGGCTTTGGACACATTCCCCTGTCAATCCTAAAGTCCTTGAGAGCTACTTATCATGATAACATCAAGTGGGCACTGTAATTATATTCTGCTGGGAAATTTATCTAGAAAGTAAATCGAAAGTAATTTCCTCCATAAAACTTTTAATATAAAATGTTATCTGCCTGTGGTAACATCTCCATCAGCATCTGCCCCTCATAGTATTTGCATGCAGCCAATTAATCCCCCAAGCTCTTTTTGGGATAGAGAATTGAGCTACTTTAATTAGAAGTTTGACCCTGCGCAACAAAAATGTCATGTTAGCCTTTTGTTTTATCAGCAATAGTAATTGGCTGCCTTAATTTGTTCAGTTGACGCACCATTACTTGAAACCAATTACGTGACTGTCTTTAATTTTTTTAATTTTAACTTGGAAAATAATTCCATCCTGTCACAAATGACAAATTGCAATTCAATGCATGAAATACTGAGGAAATTACATGTACATAAACAGTGTGTGACTGCATTTAACCTGAAGCTGGAATAGATGCTGAAAAATACTGAGTGTGATTCCTGTACTAATTTTCCGATGTATGCACTTCTCAAATAAATACAAATTGTATTATTTTATAATCATAACTAAATATAAATCAATATAAAAACAAGCTAACTCTTTTTAGTTTCCTTGTGTGTTCATTACAAATGAAACCTGAAAAGTTGACTCTTTGTTGCCCCCTCCCTCTAGAAAAAGTATTCACGGATAAACGGCATTGCTTACAAGTGGAGGACTCGTCATTGGATGAAAAAAGGAAAGAGTGCATAGCTAAAAGGTAAACACTTCCTAAAAAGTTCAAGCTGATTTATTGCCATTTCGTGCATGTTTTGATTTTCCGTGCGTGATGGATGTTATATTAGTAAGTTGCAGTGAAACGCTAACCAAGCGATTGATCTTTCATTATACTACCTGTCGCACAATTTTAAATGATTGTGATGTAATTCTGATACAATTAAAGCTGTAATTAATCCAATCTAAATGCTGTGCATAATGTTAAGAATATAAAGCAAAGCTGGCATATAATTTTGTTGGTCAAAACCTTTGAAATTTGCCTTTGTTAAGAAACGCAATGAATTTCGGGGAAAGAAAATTAAAATGATTTCTAAGGTTCGGGTTGGGTAAGGGTGATGGAGGAATTTTCCTGGGGACTGGAAATAGTAAATGAATTATATGAGCAGGAGAAATTTTTCACCATGACTCCATTTGCTGGTCTTTGTATTTCCGCATGATTCAATTTCATATATCATATTTCATATTATTTGTGATAACTGATCAAATGGTTCATTTTGATGTCAATATTCATGAAGCATGTGCTACATAGTAAATTTGCAACCTTCACAAATCAGACTTTTACCTTGGACTCCTGTACCTACGCTAGTTTGTTATTAATTTGTTCATGAAATGTGTTGAAGATTTATTCTTGAATAAGTGAAAGCAGTTGTTGTTTGTTTTGTGAACTCCAATGAAACTATGCCGAATTCCACTGATCTGGTTGGTAGGAAGCATGTGGCTCATTGTTCCTATCAGCTGTTTGTAATGTTCCCAAGACCCCTCCTGGTTTTTGTCTGTGAGAATTGGATATTTGTGCCAATATTCCTCTTTCAGCATTTAATTGTCCATGGAAACCATGTGAGCTGAAGTTGGGAATTTACCAGATTTCTTTACTCTGGAGCAGACCACATTTCCACTTCCTTTTTCCCTATCACATTCCTGTTTCTCCGTAACTTCTGAGAGCTACAGGTGTGGCCTTTGAGGCAAAGGTCAAGTGCTTCAAGTCTCCCTCGTCTCAACCTCTTGTTTTCCAATTGACTTTCTTTGTTCTTTGTTCTCTCTCCTCTTGCTCTTGTTCCCTAGTTAATTACTCCTTCCTCCTTTGCTCCCTTTTCTTATACATCAGTAACAATTCCATATATATACTGACAAGAATGTTTATCAACGGCACCAGACAAACCCTTAACCCTTCACCTTAACTCAGAATCAAAGAGTTGTCTGGATTTACCACCCAGTCTATGCCTAGGAATGAATTTGGCTCATTTAACTGTCTTCTATCAAACAGTTCAGATTACAATAGCGTTTACACTCCTAACCTCCCACTCGGATCCGTATAAACTACTGAGGGAAGGAATTAATGCTTTCATTGCCTGTTATCGAAGTTAGAAAGCCAAGTCATGAATCATAATTGGCATAATTTCAGCTTGAATATGGAGTATAAATTATTCGGTGATCACTTGCTAATGAGTAAATATTTAGCCAGAAGGTTAATTAACAAAATAAGTTCTAAAGGCAGCTCCGTTATGTTGCATTTTAGTTGTAACTGCTGATTAAAAATTTACAGATATAGGTCAATTGATACAAATTAGTGAGATTCATTTTCTAATCCATATTAGATAGCATAGGGGAGGGCAAAGTGCAGGAGGGCGATAGTTATAGGGACTCTATAGTATGGGGCACAGATCGGCGCTTCTGTGGACGTGAAAGAGACTCCAGGATGGTATGTTGCCTCCCTGGTGCCAGTGTCAAGGCAGAGGACGTAGTACACATAGGTACTAACGACATCAGCAGGAAGAGCGATGAGGTCTTGCAGAAGGAGTCCAGGGAGTTGGGCTGTAAGCTAAAAAGCAGGACCTCTAGGGTTGTAATCTCAGGGTTACTCCCTGTGCCAGTGAGGCTAGAAATAATAGGATAGTGCAGCTAAATATGTGGCTAAACTGGTGGTGTAGCAGGGAGGGTTTCAGATTGTTGGACCACTGGGATCTCTTCCGGGGCAGGTGTGACCTGTACAAGAAGGACTAGTTGCATCTAAACTGATGGGGCACCAATATCCTGCCTGGGAGGTTTGCAAGAGTCACTCGGAAGGATTTAAATTAGTACGGCACGGGGGTGAGAACCAGAGCGTTGCTTAGAAGGTGTAATAACTGAAGGGGAAATAGAGAACAAAAATAAGAGAACAACATCACCCTGTCTGCTCAAACGCAGTGGTTTGAAGTGTGTTTGTTTCAACGCCAGAAGTATAGCAGGTAAGGCAGATGAACCCAAGAGCACTTATTAGTACTTGGAACTATGATGTTGTGGCTATCACAGAAATGTGGTTAAAGGAAGGGCAGGATTGATGCTGAACGCTGGAGGATATAGATGCTTCAGGAGAGATAGAGGGAGATGTAAAAGAGGTGGGGGCGTAGCATTACTGGTTAAGGAGAATATTATAGGCTTACTGTGGGAGGACACCTCGGAGGGCTCATACAATGAGGCAATCTGGGGAGAGCTCCTGAACAGGAAGGGGGCAATCACAATGTTGGGCGTTTATTACACGCCCCCAACTGCCAGCGAGAGATAGAGGAGCAGATAGGTAAAGAGATTTTGGATAAGTGCAAAAGTAACAGGATTGTTGTGGTAAGGGATTTTAATTTCCCCTATATTCACTGGAACTCACTTAGTGATGTGGGCTTGGATGAGGCAGAGTTTGTAAGGTATATCCAGGAAGGCTTCTTGATGCAATATGTAGATAGTCCAACTTGGGAAGCACTGGACCTTGGTATTAGGGAATGAGCTTGGACAGGTGGTTGAGGTTTCAGTAGGGGAACATTTTGGGAGTAGTGACCACAGTTCCTTAAGTTTTAGGGTACTTTTGGAAAGGTACTTTGCGTTAAGGTGCTAAACTGGGGAAAGGCAAATTGTGATAACATTAGACAGGAATTGAAGAACTTGGATTGGGTGCGGCTGTTGGAGGATAAATTAACATCGGACATGCGGGAGTCTTTCAAGCGACAGTTGATTAGGATTCAGGAAAGACACGTACCTGAGATAAGGAAGGATAAGTATGGGATGTTTAGGAAGCCTTGGATAACGAGGGATATTGTAAACCTCGTCAGAAAGAATAAGAACAGAACTAGGAGCAGGAGTAGGCCATCTGGCCCCTCGAGCCTGCTCCACCATTCAATGAGATCATGGCTGATCTTTTGTGGACTCAGCTCCACTTTTCGGCCCGAACACCATAACCCTTAATCCCTTTATTCTTCAAAAAACTATCTATCTTTATCTTAAAAACATTTAATGAATGAGCCTCACATGCTTCACTGGGCAAGGAATTCCATAGATTCACAACCCTTTGGGTGAAGAAGTTCCTCCTAAACTCAGTCCTAAATCTACTTCCCCTTATTTTGAGGCTATGCCCCCTAGTTCTGCTTTCACCCGCCAGTGGAAACAACCTGCCCGCATCTATCCTATCTATTCCCTCCATAATCTTATATGTTTCTATAAGATCCCCCTTCATCCTTCTATATTCCAACGAGTACAGTCCCAGTCTACTCAACCTCTCCTCGTAATCCAACCCCTTCAGCTCTGGGATTAACCTAGTGAATCTCCTCTGCACACCCTCCAGTGCCAGTACGTCCTTTCTCAAGTAAGGAGACCAAAACTGAACACAATACTCCAGGTGTGGCCTCACTAACACCTTATACAATTGCAGCATAACCTCCCTAGTCTTAAACTCCATCCCTCTAGCAATGAAGGACACCATTCCATTTGCCTTCTTAATCACCTGTTGCACCTGAAAACCAACTTTTTGCGACTCATGCACTAGCACACCCAGGTCTCTCTGCACAGCAGCATGTTTTAATATTTTATCATTTAAATAATAATCCCTTTTGCTGTTATTCCGACCAAAATGGATAACCTCACATTTGTCAACATTGTATTCCATCTGCCAGACCCTAGTCCTTAGCCTATCCAAATCCCTCTGCAGACTTCCAGTATCCTCTGCACTTTTTGCTTTACCACTCATCTTAGTGTCGTCTGCAAACTTGGACACACTGCCCTTGGTCCCCAACTCCAAATCATCTATGTAAATTGTGAACAGTTGTGGGCCCAACACTGATCCCTGAGGGACACCACTAGCTACTGATTGCCAACCAGAGAAACACCCATTAATCCCCACTCTTTGCTTTCTATTAATTAACCAATCCTCTATCCATGCTACTACTTTCCCCTTAATGCCATGCATCTTTATCTTATGCAACAACCTTTTGTGTGGCACCTTGTCAAAGGCTTTCTGGAAATCCAGATATACCACATCCATTGGCTCCCCGTTATCTACCGCACTGTTAATGTCCTCAAAAAATTCCACTAAATTAGTTAGGCACGACCTGCCCTTTATGAACCCATGCTGCGTCTGTCCAATGGGACAATTTCCATCCAGATGCCTCGCTATTTCTTCCTTGATGATAGATTCCAGCATCTTCCCTACTACCGAAGTTAAGCTCACTGGCCTATAATTACCCGCTTTCTGCCTACCTCCTTTTTTAAACAGTGGTGTCATGTTTGCTAATTTCCAATCCGCCGGGACCACCCCAGAGTCTAGTGAATTTTGGTAAATTATCACTAGTGCATTTGCAATTTCCCTAGCCATCTCTTTTAGCACTCTGGGATGCATTCCATTAGGTCCAGGAGACTTGTCTACCTTTAGCCCCATTAGCTTGCCCATCACTATCTCCTTGGTGATAACAATCCTCTCAAGGTCCTCACCTGTCATAGCCTCATTTCCATCAGTCACTGGCATGTTATTTGTGTCTTCCACTGTGAAGACCGACCCAAAAAACCTGTTCAGTTCCTCAGCCATTTCCTCATCTCCCATTACTAAATCTCCCTTCTCATCCTCTAAAGGACCAATATTTACCTTAGCCACTCTTTTTTGTTTTATGTATTTGTAGAAACTTTTACTATCTGTTTTTATATTCTGAGCAAGTTTACTCAATCTATCTTACTCTTCTTTATAGCTTTTTTAGTAGCTTTCTGTTGCCCCCTAAAGATTTCCCAGTCCTCTCGTCTCCCACTGATCTTTGCTACTTTGTATGTTTTTTCCTTCAATTTGATACTCTCCATTATTTCCTTAGATAGCCACGGTCGATTTTCCCTCTTTTTACCGCCCTTCCTTTTTTTTTAATAAGGAGGCTTTTGTACGGTCTAGAAGGGTGGGAACAGTCAAAACCCTTGAGTATAAAGAAAGTAGGAAGGTACTGAAGCGGAAAATTAAGAAGAGTCATGAAAAGTCCTTGGCAAGTAGGATTAAGGTGAATCCCAAAGTTTTTTATTCATATGTAAAAAGCAAGAGGGTGGCCAGGGAAAGGATTGGACCACTTAAGGGCAATGGGGGAAATCTACATGTTGAGCCAGAGGAAATGGGGCAAGGTACTAAATTAGTACTTTGCATCAGTGTTCACCAAAGAAAAGGACTTTGTGGAAGATGATTCTTGGGTAGGGTGTGTGGACAGTCTGGGTCATGTTGACATCGGAAAGGAGGAGGTATTGGGTGTATTAAAAGACTTTAAGGTAGATAAGTCTCCTGGGCCGGATGGGATTTATCCCAGAATACTGAGGGAAGCACGGGAGGAAATTGCTGGGGCATTAACTGACATTGGCTACAGATGAGATCCCAGAGGACTAGAGAATAGCTAATGTGGTACCTCTGTTTAAGAAAAGTAGCAGGGATAATACCGGAAACTATAGGCCGGTGAGCCTCCCGTCGGTAGTAGGTAAATTATTGAAGAGAATTCTCAGGGACAGGATTTATACCCATTTGGAAACAAATGGACTCATTAGCAATAGACAGCATGGTTTTGTGAACGGGAGGTCATGCCTCACTAACTTGATTGAGTTTTTTGAAGAGGTGACAAAGATGATTGATGAGAGGAGGGTGGTGGATGTTGTTTACATGGATTTCAGTGAAGCCTTTGACAAGGTGCCTCATGGCAGACTGGTACAAAAGATGAAGTCACACGGGATCAAAGGTGAGGTGGCAGGATGGATACAGAACTGGCTCGGTCACAGAAGGCAAAGGCTAGCAGTAGGAGGGTATTTCTGAATGGAAGGTTGTGACTAGTGGTGTGTTGGGCCTCTGTTGTTTGTAGTATACATAAACGATTTGGAGGAAAATGTAGCTGCTCTGATTAGTAAGTTCGCGGATGACACCAAGGTTAGTGGAGTGGCAGATAGTGTTGAGAATTGTCAGAGGATACAGCAGGGCATAGGTTGGAGACTTGAGCAGATAAATGGCAAATGGAGTTTAATCCAGACAAATGTGACGTAATGCATTTTGGTATATCTAACATAGAGGGGAAATATACTGTAAATGGCAAAACTCTTAGGAATATAGAAAGTCCGAGAGATCTGGGGGTGCAGGTCCACAGGTCTTTGAAAGTGGCAACACAAGTGGACAAGGTTGTCAAGAAAGCATAGGGAATGCTTGCCTTCATTGGACGGGGAATCGAGTATAAAAACTGGCAAGCCATGCTACTGATGTATAGAACCTTGGTAAGGCCGCACTTGGAATATTGCGCACAATTCTGATCACCACACTACCAGAAGGATATGGAGGCTTTGGAGACGATGCAGAGGAGGTTTACCAGGATGTTGCCTGGCCTGGAGGGTGTTAGCTATGCGGAGAGGCTGAATAGACTCGGACTGTTTTCATTAGAGCGACGGAGGTTGAGGGGCATGGATAGAGTGGATGGCAGGCACTTTTTCCCAGGGTGGAAGTGTCAGTCACCAGCGGGCACAGGTTTAAGGTCCATGGGGCTAGTTTAGAGGAGATGTGCGAGGCAAGTTTTTTTTTTTTTTTTTTTTTTTTTTTTTTTTATAAATGTTTATATATACAGAGGGTGGTGAGTGCCTGGAACGCGTTGCCAGGGGAGGAAGCAGATACATTAACGGCGTTCAAAAGGCATCTCGACAAATACATGGATAGGATGGGCATCGAGGGATATGGCACCAGGAAGTGCTGAGTGTTTTGGCCAAGGGTGGTATCATGACCAGTACAGGTTGGAGGGTTGAAGGGCCTTGTTCCTGTGCTGCTTTGTTCTTTGGTCAGCGGTGCCCCTAGTCCTAGTAAACGTGTATGTGCCCAACTGGGCCGCTCGGAATTTATAAAGAAGACCATGGCAGAAATCCCTGACATAGTTACACACTGACTCAGAATGTGGGCTGGCTTTAACTGTATACAGGACCCATTAACGGACCAATCAAACCCCAGAACAGGGAAAATGAACATGGCTAAGGAATTGAGGACGTTCATGGAGCAGATGGGGGCAGTGGATCCATGAAGGTTCTTCTCACCAGTCCACAATGTCTACATCCGCATCAACGACTTTGTAGTGGGGAAATCGGTGCTTCCTGAAATAGTCAGAGCAGAATACTCCATGATTGTAATCTCTGACTGCACACCGCATTACTTGGATGTGAGGTTGGTGATGGGCTGTGCCCAACGACCTGCATGGAGGTTGGACACGACCCTCTTGGTCTTCTGCCAGAAAGCATCACAGGAGCAATAACTTTTGTAGTGGAGTTGTGGGCTGAGCTGCACACTTAGTGAATGTATCACTGCAATTTGAGGTGTTTTAACTGTGACCAGTGAAATATACTGTTGCCCATGCAAAAAGTAGCAACCACTTTTATCAGTTTTGTGTCATGCTCATAATGCTGCTAGGATCCAGGGGCCAGACCCTCTACAGCTTCTGCTTGTTCCAGGGTAGATTTGCTGGATTCAGTAAGGCTGGTGGTAGAAAAACCCGGTTGTTAATGAGCAATTCCCTTTGCCTCTTGTAAAGATCCTAACTCTTGCTGCCAGGTGCCTTCTGCCACCTTAATCAGGTGATATGCTTCACTGAATGTTCAGCAGAAATGAACCAAACCCATTTATCTTCGTCTGATAATTACATGACTATTTTTCAACAACTGTTAACAGGAAGATCCTTCATTTATCATCGTGCTTTTCACAGTATGAGGACATGCCACAGTGTTATGTAATCTGAGATAATTTTGAAGTGTCTTCACTGATGCAATGTAGGAAGCCAGTTTGCATAAAGCATGCTCCCTCAGATGCATTTTGGAAGTGATGGAAAATTCCCTCAATTCATGACTTGTTAAGTTGTTTGCAAGTGCTGTGTTAAGTAACGTATTGCTTTATTTAATAGAGAGCACTTCCTGAAGACCAACGCTCAACTGAATATTCGGTGTCGGCAGCTGTTGTCGGAACTATTTTATATTTACCCTGTTGAAATGGTAAGGTTAATGCCTTTTATCATCTCCCCCCCCATGTGCGCGAGGTTTGGAAATTTCGCTTTTCCAGAATTCATTGATGTTCATGATGAAACTTCCTTTTTAGACAAGTGTAGGAGCATCCCAGGGTGACTTTTGAAAGTCTCCTTTTCTTATGTGACAACATAATTGCCAACTAGTGACCCTCCAGTTTAGAAGGGGGCAGAGCAGAGCTAAGTGATGTTTCCCTGTGATTGAGCTAGCTCCAAGATGATAGGCCTGATGATAAAAGGTCAGAACCAGGCCAACTCTAGTAGATATTGTAATATGTGCAGACAGATAATAATCGTACTACAGAGCACTATTAATGATTGAGCACTCAACCTGTTGGAGGAATCCATCATTATTTTTATTTCGTACAGCATGCCATGCTTTAATGGATGGGATTAACTTAACTGAACTGCGAAAGCAGTGGGTAGCTTGCTAGGGTGCTGTGGTATCTTCCAGGTATCTAGATCCTAAGATCTTCGCAAACCAGTTGGTCATGAAGTCTAAGTTCACCGTTACACTTGAGTAAAAGAAACAAAATATATAAATGAATTAAACTTGAAGATAGAGTGCACTGTGAGAAGGATAATAACAGATTTCACCAGAATATAGATTGGTGAAATGGGCAAGATCAGCGAAGATGAAACAATGCAGTGAGGTATAAAGTGATACATTTTGTCAGGAAGCCTGAAGAGAGGAAACGCAAACAAATAGAACAATGATAACTTTCGTTACACTTTTAACATAGTAAAATCATCCGCCCTCCCCCCCAACACACACACACACACACACACACACAAACACACACACACACACACATACACACACACACACACACACTAGCGCAGGCCACAGTTTCACTGATACCCAAAAAAGATAAAGACCTGATGGAATGTGGATCATACAGACCCATTTCACTGCTGAACATGGATGCGAAAATACTCGCAAAGGTCCTGGCCAAAAGACTGGAGGGCTGTGTACCAGAGGTGGTTGCAGAGGACCAAATGGCCTTTGTCAAGGGTAGGCAGCTCACAGCGAACATCAGTATGCTGCTGAATGTAATAATGACCCCCCTCTGGGGAGAGAGCACCAGAGGTGATAGTCTCCCTGGACGCAGAAAAGGCCTTTGACAGAGTCGAATGGAAATACCTCCTCGAGGTATTGGAATGGTTTGGGCTAGGAGCGGGGTTCACCACCTGGGTGAGGCTCCTGTACAACGCTCCCAAAGTGAGCGTCCGAACTAACACCACCAGCTCTGAATACTTCCAGCTGCAGAGAGGAACAAGACCAGGCTGCCCCCTGTCCCCACTCTTGCCTTCAAACAACCGCGCAACCTCAAACAAACCATTGTTTGCAGCAAACTACCCAGCCTTCAGAACAGCGACCACGACACCACACAACCCTGCCATGGCAATCTCTGCAAGACGTGCCAGATCATCGACATGGATACCACCATTACACGTGAGAACACCACCCACCAGGTACGCGGTACATACTCGTGCGACTCTGCCAACGTTGTCTACCTCATACGCTGCAGGAAAGGATGTTCCGAAGCGTGGTACATTGGCGAGACCATGCAGACGCTGCGACAATGAATGAACGGACATTGTGCGACAGTCATCAGGCAGGAATGTTCCCTTCCAGTCGGGGAACACTTCAGCAGTCAAGGGCATTCAGCCTCTGATCTCCGGGTAAGCGTTCTCCAAGGAGGCCTTCAGGACGCGCAACAACGCAGAATCGCAGAGCAGAAACTTAGAGCCAAGTTCCGCACCCATGAGTGCGGCCTCAACCGGGACCTGGGATTCATGTCGCATTACATTCATCCCCCACCATCTGGCCTGGGCTTGTGAAATCCTACCAACTGTCCTGGCTTGAGACAATTCACACCTCTTTAGCTTGGGGTTACCCCTATCTCTGGATCTGTAAACACTTAATTAACTGCAAATGCTCGCATTCTAAGCATTGTCTTGCATCTTTGAATTTGTCTATATATATGTTTCTGGAATCTACCTCTTCATTCACCTGAGGAAGGAGCAGTGCTCCAAAAGCTCGTGTTTGAAACAAACCTGTTGGACTTTAACCTGGTGTTGTAAGACTTCTTACTGTGCTCACCCCAGTCCAACGCCGGCATCTCCACATTATGATTTTATCAGGCAGAGCCAATCTGGTTTTGTGAAAGTGAAATGGTATTTAACTAATCTATTCGAGTTTTCTGATGAAGTAACAGTCAAGGTGGATAAACAGGGAAACTGGTAGATGTGTTGTCCTTGGATTTTCCAAAAAGCTTTTGATAAGGTGCCACATCAAAGGTGACTCCACAAGATAAGAGCACATGGTGTAGGGGGTAAAATATTAACATGGATAAATATCGGCGAGCAGAGAATAGGGATCAATGGGTCATTTTTGGATTGGCAAGCTGTGACAAGTGGAGTACACAGGGATCAGTGCTGGGTCCTTAACTATTTACAATCTAAATCAATGGCTTGGATGAAGGGAGCAATTCTATGGTTACTAAATTTGCCGATGACACTGAGAGATAGGAAAGTAAGTTGTCAAAAGGAGGTAGATTAGTCTGCAAAGGGATATAGATAGGTTATGTGAGTGGGCAAAAATTCAGCTGGGCAGCATGGGTGGCACAGTGGTTAGCACTGCTGCCTCACGGCGCCGAGGTCCCAGGTTCGACCCCGGCCCTGGGTCGCTGTCCGTGTGAAGTTTGCACATTCTCCCCGTGTTTGCATGGGTTTCGCTCCCACATCTCAAAGATGTGCAGGATAGGTAGATTGGCCAAGCTAAATTGCCCCTTAATTGGAAAAAATGATTGGGTACTCACATTTTTTTAAATTTTTTAATTTCAGCAGATGGAGTATAATGCGGGAAAAGTGAACTTGTTCACTTCAGCAGGAATAACAAAAGCTGTATACTTTTTAAAATGAGAAAGATTGTATACCCCAGTGGCATAGAGGGATCTAGGTGGCCTGGCACATGAATCACATAAAGCTAGTTTTCAGATCCAGGAAGTGATTAGGAAGGCAAATGGAATGTTGTTGTTTATTGCAAGGAAAATGGAATATAAAAGTAGGAATGTTTTACTACAGCTGTACAGGACCTTTGTGAGACCCACCTGGAACACTGCAGTTTTGGTCTTGTTATTTGGAAAAGATCTATAATTGTGTTAGAAGCAGTTCAGGGAAGTTTACTGGATTCATTCCTGGGATGAAGAGGTTAGACCAGGTTGAACAGGTTACGACTACACCCTTTGGAGTTAGAAGAATGACAGATAGAACATAGAACATTACAGCGCAGTACAGGCCCTTCGGCCCTCGATGTTGCGCTGACCCGATAATCTTACTGAAACATACAAGATCTTATGGGAACTTGATTAGATGGATACTTCGAGAATGTTTTCTTTTGTGGGGGAGATCAAATCTAGGGGACATGGTTTAAAAGTAAGAGTTCTCACTTTTAAGTCATAGATGCAATATCTTTTCTCCCAAAGATTGTATGATGTGCAGAATTCTCTTTCACACAAAGTAGTTGGGCATTTGTCTTTCAATTCATTTAAGGTAGAGTTTAACAGAGTTTTGTTAGGCAAGGGAGTCTAGGGTTATGAGGGCAGACAGGAAAGTAGAACTGAGACCACTACCAGATCAGCCATGATCTTATCGAACGGTAGAGCAGGCTCAAAGAGCTGAATGGCTTCCTGCTCCTATGTTTCTTCCTATGTTCCTCACTGAAAATTCTATGGTGGGTTGCAAACATTAGCATAAATTGTACCAGTTTGTTCTGAAGTATGTTAAAGTGGCAAATACAGGTACCACTATGTAGCTGTGATGTTCTCTTTAAGGTATTATGGTAGTGTGGCCCCTTTAAGGGGGCGAGCTCCATCCCATGTGACTGATTTGGGACCAATCACAAGGGTGCACATGAACCCTGGCCAATGGGGAGTTTCTGAAGGACCCGGAGTGCAAGACCCCGGGCAGTGTGGACCAGGGAGCTGAAGTATAAAGACCTGTTGGATAGTGTTCTGTACCTGTTATCTAACTGATCAACAGGCACCGTTCAGAGCCAGGCATGGTTATGACGATTGGAAGATTTTAGGAATATTGTATTCGTAAAGTTTTGTTTTTAAAAATACCAAATTCCTATTTCTTCATGCATTCACTCCAGGAGGGAATCATTTTTCAAAGCAGTCTTACAAAATAAACTAAAATATTGGGTTTAGGTGTTGTGCCCTGGTCACTGTTAGGGTCTGGTCTGGGATCGTAATATGGTCCTCCGTACATGACAGGAACCCAAGGAGTGGGAAGAAATCATGGCATCAAACCAAATCCGAGGTGCGGGAGCGGACCAACCGCCATGTTTTCTGGTGTTTGTATGCTTCTGTTGCAAACGAAGGGGGTACATTGAAGCACATTACTGTACGAGGCTAAGCGTGCCAATGCAAAAAGAAAAAGAAAACGGCAGCAGCACCACTGAATGTAGTGGAGAAGAGTTCTGAAGAAGTGTATACAATGCATCAGTTGAATGCAATCCAATTGAATAAAACGGCTCCGATTGAAATTGTCTAAAATGGAATTCTACACCGGGGCTCCGATGAGCGGAGTGGGTCAGCAGACCTTCCGATATCTGCATACATGAATACAAACTTTAAGCTTGAAAGGCACATCAGCCAAGCTTTTGACGTACACCGGGGAGATTATGAAGATCCTCAAATCAGCCAAAACACCAGCGGCCTATAGGGGGCAGGAGGCCAATCTGCCTTTGGTTGTCATGGAAGGACATAGGCCCAGTCTATTGGGAAGATGCTGCTTTCAGTGACTCAACTGGCTGGAAATCTTGCAAATATCTGACGACATAAGGCGTCTTTGAGGTATGAAGATATCTTCCACAAAGAATTGGGCCGAATTTTTCACCCATGTTCGTCAGAGCCAGACCGTACGCATTGCATCAGTAGGTTGAAGCAGAGTTAAAGAGATTGGAATAGCTGGGGCAGCACGGTAGCATTGTGGATAGTACAATTGCCTCACAGCTCGAGGGTCCCAGTTCGATTTCGGCTTGGGTCACTGTCTGTGTGGAGTCAGCACATCCTCCCCGTGTGTGCGTGGGTTTCCTCCGGGTGCTCCGGTTTCCTCCCACAGTCCAAAGATGTGCAGGTTAGGTGGATTGGCCATGATAAATTGCCCTTAGTGTCCAAAGTTGCCCTTAGTGTTGGGTGGGGTTACTGAGTTATGGGGATAGAATGGAGGTGTTGACCTTGGGTAGGGTGCTCTTTCCAAGAGCCGGTGCAGACTCGATGGGCCGAATGGCCTCCTTCTGCGCTGTGAATTCTATGATAATCTATGATAATCAAGCTGGTGCAGTTTTCAGTGGGCGGCACCGATAGTCCCTGTCCTTAAACCTGATCGGTCGATAATTTGTGGTGACTATAAGCTGACAATCAAGCTGCCCAGGTCGATTAGCATCCGATTCCCCGAACTACACCAAGCTGGTGGGGGGCCTCACCTATTCAAAATCGGACCTCAGTCGCATCTAGCTGCAACTTTAAAGTTGGATGAGAAGGCTTGCTACAATCCATACCCATAAAGTTCACTAAATTGCCGTTTGGCGTCACTTCAGTCTGCGCTTTCTTCCAGCGCATGATGGAAATCTGCAGAGAATTCCTATGGTGATGGTTTACCTTGATGTGCTAAACACTGGCACAACACGATAGCACAAGTGGATAGCACAAGTGGATAGCACAAGAGGCTTCACAGCGCCAGGGTCCCAGGTTCGATTCCCTGCTGGGTCACTGTCTGTGCGGAGTCTGCACGTTCTCCCATGGTCTGTGTGGGTTTCCTCCGGGTGCTACGGTTTCCTCCCGCAGTCCAAAGACGTGCAGGTTAGGTGGATTGGCCATGGTAAGTTGCTCTTAATTACCAAAAAGGTTAGGAGGGGTTATTGGGTTACGGGGATAGGGTGAAAGTGAGTCGAATGGCCTCCTTCTGCACTGTATGTTCTATGTTCTGTAACACCAACCTAGAGGAAGTATTGAAGAGGTTTTGGGATGTAGGGGTCTGCCTAAAACGCAAAACATGGACTTCTCAGACTCCGAAGTGACGTACCTAGAATTTTGCGTTGATGTGGCAGGATTGCACCCATTGGAAGGGTGGGTCCAGGCCATGCACGTAGCACAGTGGTTAGCACTGTTGCTTCACTGCAGCAGGGTCTCAGGTTCGATTCCTGCTTGGGTCACTGTCTGTGCGGAGTCTACGCATTCTCCCCATGTCTGCGTATGCTTCCTCTGGGTGCTCCAGTTTCCTCCCACAAGTCCTGAAAGACGTGCTTGTTAGGTGAATTGGACATTCTGAATTCTGTACCCGAACAGCTGCCTGAGAGTGTGGCGACTAGGGGATTTTCACAGTAACTTCAATGCAGTGTTATGTAAGCCTATTTGTGACAATAATAAAGATTATTATATGATATGTCCCAAAAATGTCAGTGAGCTGAACTCCTTCCTTGGCAAGGTCATTTACTATGCTATGGAAGGTTTATTTTTAATCTAGCCGCAACTTTGGCACCATTATACCACCTATTTAGGAAGAATCAGTGGTTGCAATAGAGGGAACCTCAAGAAAAAACCTTCCGAGTCATGAAACAAATATTAGTCATTAAACCTCTTGGTGCATTTTGAGCTGTAGAAACCAATCATGCTGACAGTGACATGTATCCTTACGGTATAGTGGTTATTTTATCCCACAAAATGGTCAATGGTTCAGAACCAATCGCCTTTACTTCAAGGACCCATTCTGAATCAGAACAAAATTACACCCAAATCGAGAAAACGGGCTTAGTGGTTATATTCGATGTGATTGTCCGTGTTAATTTTTATACATAGTTTTGCGGTAGTGCCACGGAACTTGAGGAGGGGTTGGGGGATGTGTCAACATGACCCCTTTAAGAGGCAAACTCCACCATGTGACCGGTTTGGGGGTGAACCGCGCAGCAGCGCACAAACGCTGGCTAATGGGGAGTTTGCGCAGGGTCTTGGGGGCAGGCCTCTGGGCAGGGAGCTGAATTGTAAAGACCTGTTGTATAGTATTCTGTGCCTGTTACCTTAACTGTCTTTGCCTTTCATCAATAAACTCATTTGTTTATTAATGGAAGCCTCCAATATATATCTCAAGCCACCACTGGTATAAAAGAATTTTGATTTGAATTGAATTGCTGATGTTTGAATTGCTTAGAACTTGCAAGTGTGCTTTCTTTTTCTCCCACAAAGAAAAAGGACAGTGTGGAGAAGGTGGGGAGGTGCAGGATAGTGTTGGTGATTGAATAACAGAAAACAAGCAAGAGATCTGAAATACAGAAGGCAATGTTGCAAAGTGTTATACTGGAGGAGAAAAAAAGTGACTCTCTCCGCTAGGGATCCGGGTTCAATTCCAGCCTTGGATGACTGTCTGTGTGGAGTTTGTACATTCTCCCAGTGTTTGTGTGGGTTTCCTCTGGGTGTTCAAAGATGTGCAGGTTAAGTGGATTGGTCATGATAAATGATCCCTTAGTGTCCAGGGATGTGCAGGTTGGGTTACTGGGCCAAGGGTGGAGTGGATCAGTGCTGATGGCCTCCTCCTGCACTGTAAGGATTCGATGATAGTCCTTCCCTTTATATGAATATATATCACTTCTAGAAACCATAAGCAAACCACATTACGAGCTTGACTGATTATCATAAATTGGTTCCCAATCAACAGCCTTTACTCCTGTATTATTTGTATTATGAATTGTTGTGACTTTCCGTTACAGCAAAAAGAAATATTCAACTGCTCCCCACAAATATAACTGATAATTCTTGGGGCAGCATGGTGGCGCAGTGGTTAGCCCTGTCGTCTCACTGCACTGAGGACCCTGTTCAATCACTGCCCCGGGTCACTGTCAGTGTGGAGTTTGCACGTTCTCCCTGTGTCTGCGTGGGTCTCAACTCAAAACACAAAAGATGAGCAGGGTAAGTGAATTGGCTACTCTAAATTGCCCCTTAATTGGAAAAAATAATTGGGTAATCTAAAATTGAAAGAAGTTGTGATTGTAAGAAGTTTGGCATTCTTCCTTTTGTCCTGATGCGTGCAAGACGAAAAGCTTCGACAGCATGACTTTCTTTTCAGCAATATATCTATGTACCTCTATCAACTTCAATTCTGAAAATGTCAATAAACCCGGGCACAGTGATTCAGTTTTAGAAGTGCAGCTTGATTTCTCTCCTGGGTGGCCCCCAAAACTGTAATTTTAAGATTCTGCTCTCATTTTCTGGATTCCCCACAAGAAGAAATAGTGCACCTCAATGTACCCTCACAGATCAGTTTATCACCTTAAACTTGATTAGATCATCCCACAATCGACTGAACTCAGCAGAATATAAGCCAAGTTTATGCATCATGCCTTTTAAATTTAACCCTTTAAGTCATGATATTCTGATAATCCGTGCTGCTGAATCTGATTCTGATGAATTCGAGCCAAAGGCTGAAGTGCAGTAACTAAAACTGAACACAGCACTTTAGATGAGTTTTATTCAAACATCTGTACACAGAAGCAATACTTCCTAACCTTTGAATTGCAACACTTTTGAGATAAAAGGGCACGTCCCTTTTTGACGACTACTTTTTAATTGTCCATTAGATTTAAATAATATGTACATAAAAGTATTCTGGCTTGGCATTCCAATTTAATTTTGTGAGATGGATATCTGAATTCACTTCTTTCTTGATTTGTTCAAAGCCTATTAAGTTTAAAACCTGTCCAAGTATTTCATTAAATTCTGCAGTTAGAATAAATATCATGGCATTAGGTAGCTTTAAATTTGACATCTGTGGCTGGCTTCGATTTGAAGATTAAAACTAAGTTCACGTTCCTGTACATAACATCAAATGTCAATGGTTGTAAAGTTGCCCAATTTTTGTCTTCTGCAGAATGACCAGAAGGATTATTTTATGTGTGGAGTCAAACTACCAAATTCAGAAGACTTTCAAGGTATGTACATCAGTTTTTATTTTAAAGGGCTTTGTTACCGTATTTCTTGAGGGTGACTAACTTACATCCAAATGAGAGTCTGATTTATATTATCAAATGGACAAAAAATACCAATTAAAATGTTGCTTACAACTGTACCGGAAAGGGACAAGATTTGAAATGAAATGAATGAATGAAAGTCGCTTATTGTCACAAGTAGGCTTCAAATGAAGTTACTGTGAAAAGCCCCTAGTCGCCACTTTCCAGCGCCTGTTCGGGGAGGCTGGTATGGGAATTGAACCATGCTGCTGGCACGGTTTTACATCGTACTCTCAGTATCTAGTTTTACTATTTTAGATGCATGGTGTTTGTACATAAAACCGTTTTGAGTGGAAGCAACAAAGGTACCCGCTTCAGTTACATATCATTGGGACCTTTTGCTTTTTAAATGTCTCTGTTACAATGCTGTTGCATCACTCTTACTGCTGTATTGATGTGTACTATGACCTTATAGGAATAGTATCACCGTATTAGGTGAGCCATAACAAGCTATACATATCGTTTGACAGTGAGATTACAAGTGTAATACATTTCCATTATTTCATTTCACAAATATGAGTAAAACTATTTGTGAGGTTACAGTGGAATATTTCATAGGAACAGAAAAATAGCAGGAGTAGGCCTTTTGGCCCCTCAAATCTGTTCCATCATTCAACTGGATCATGACTGTTCTTCTACAGTAACACTATTTTTTCATGTACTATCCCTATATTATTCTATATTTTAATATTTGGAAATCTCGTTCGGCAGTAGAGAATTTGAGTACTGCTGAAAAAGAGACATGCTGTTGAAGCTTTTCATTTTACATTCATCGGAACAGATGCAAGAATACCAATTGTAAAAGGAACAATACTGTATGACGAGAGTGCTCTCTGGTTGCAAGTGGACTCTGGTAGATAAGTTGCCATGGAGAATAAGACCATAAGACATAGGAGCGGAAGTAAGACCATTCAGCCCATCGAGTCCACTCCGCCATTCAATCATGGCTGATTTCAACTCCATTTACCCGCTCTCTCTCTCCATAGCCCTTAATTCCTTGAGAAATCAAGAATTTATCAACTTCTGTCTTAAAGACACTCAACGTCCCGGCCTCCACCGCCCTCTGTGGCAATGAATTCCACAGACCCACCACTCTCTGGCTGAAGAAATTTCTCCTCATCTCTGTTCTAAAGTGACTCCCTTTTATTCTAAGGCTGTGCCCCCGGGTCCTAGTCTCCCCTGCTAATGGAAACAACTTCCCTACATCCACCCTATCTAAGCCATTCATTATCTTGTAAGTTTCTATTAGATCTCCCCTCAACCTCCTAAACTCCAATGAATATAATCCCAGGATCCTCAGACGTTCATCGTATGTTAGGCCTACCATTCCTGGGATCATCCGTGTGACTCTCCGCTGGACCCGCTCCAGTGCCAGTATGTCCTTCCTGAGGTGTGGGGCCCAAAATTGCTCACAGTATTCTAAATGGGGCCTAACTAATGCTTTATAAAGCTTCAGAAGTACATCCCTGCTTTTATATTCCAAGCCTCTTGAGATGAATGACCACTTGGAACCAAATTGGTTCCAAGTGTAATTCTTAGTGTAATCAAGATTGCGTAGCAAACGTTCTCCAGTTGCAGAATTGCGTCTCATGTTGTACACTGTTTTGGGTTTTTTGACCATGGACTTGCTGGGTACTGTCAGTACTTTGCCTGTTGCGAATAGCCGAAGGGATGTGCTGTTTGATACAATCTTCCAGTCATTGAAACTGGTAACTTGAGACCACAAAGCAGGTAGTCAAATGCTTTTTTTTTCAAAGCAGGAACTTGTTTATATAAATAAATAACTGCGTTTAACAATAACAGAAACTCAGCAATAGCAGTAACTATGAAAACAGGAGCTCGAGAAAGATAGGTCTTGCTTTCAGGTCACCTCTTGCAGACTGAAAAAGCCTGCACAAATCTCGCAGATACTCAGAACCCTTAACAGACGCCAGTAAAATAAGAAAAGAGGATATATACTCTGCAAACAAAATTACACTCTGTAACACTTTTCTTCACCCACCCTCCCTTTCAATTTCAATCCCCCATCAGAACATAAATACAACAGAAGCAATGTCTTAACTGTACAAAAGTGTGTCAGGAGCTTTGCTGTTGCATTGTGACCTACACAATACCACTGGTGAATCTTGTAACAGTTGATCTGGAGACGTAGGTGAAGACATAGATTGAGAATCTGAACATGAATGTTCCACTTCCGTTCCCCCAGCAGAGTCAACTGCAAACCTGGAAACACAGGAAACACTTCTTGGTGAACGGCCACAGCAGCATTACCTTCTGCCATGTTATCTGTAACGGTTGCTGACTCTGAATCTGAGATGCTACTCCATCTTTCCGGTAATGAAAATATTATCCAAGTAAACTGCCACATGAGGAATGCCTTCTGACAGGTTGTCCATCATGCTCTGAAAGATCACCAGACTGGAGGATGCACCAAAAACCAAACAATTATACTTGAACAACCCTTTATGCATGTTGCTGATCATGCACTGCTTGAATCTTAAACTAGCAAGAGTTGTTGATATGCCTGGCTCATGTCCAATTTATAAAATGTCTTGCTTCTTGCAAGAGCCAAAAACAAATCTTCCACCCAAGGTAATGGATAAGCATCTAATTCGGAAAACTGGTTAATGGTGAGCTTGTAGTCACAGAGTATGCTCACCGTATATAATTATTAAGGACAGGAATGATTGGATCTGCCCAATGGGAAAACGGAATAGGCACAATGCTTCCAAACCTTTGAAGCCGTACAGACTCCTCTACTGTCCTTCTCATGGTATAGGGCACTGTCCTGGTTTGAAAAAGTGAGTCGTCTGAGGATCTATGTACAAATTTACGGTCGTACCTCACAATTCACCAAGTTCCTTGAACACTCCCGGACACTTCTTGACAACATCGACGGTTACCCTCATGTGCTTGTTCTCGGCCACTTCAATGGAATTTTGCTGAGCCAGTCACTCCCTCGCAAACTTGGCCCCTTCCCTTTGATCACAAGGAGGCGTGCCCTTGCTTCTTGATTATTATGCACATTATGGGATTCAACGCCCCGAACAAAGGTATGAATCCTCCGGTGTAAATCCGAAGATTAGTCTCTGCTGGAGTAAGGGCTGGTGCTTGGTTAGAATTCCTTGTAGGACTCTTCACTAATTACACAGAGGTTCCTGTGTCCACCTCCATCTTGATCATCAACCACCATTGTAATAAAAATAGGCTCTGCTTGTGCCTCATTCGCATTAAACATGTAAGCATGCTGCTCTGCCTGCTCTGAGCTTTCCAGGTGGTGCATAGCTGCTTGAAACTCCCTCTAATTTATATTTCCTCAGCTTTCGCCTTGCCTTTCGCACCCCTGCATTTTATCGTTAAAGGCCCCTTGTTGCATCGGTGGCAAATAACGTCCAGAAACTTACAATGATTCGCCTAGTTGGCCCTCCACATCTAAAACACTCCATTGTTTCCACCTTTCTGCTTGCAGCTTTCTATACTTGGCGAAGCGCCCACGCCTGGGCACCACCCATTAGCCTGCTGAATATGTCTAGCATTACCGGCAGCCATTTCCATGCTCTGAGAAATTTCCAGAAACGTCTTTAAAGTTAGTGTGGCTTCACCGAACAAACGATGCCGAATGCTGTCTCGTTAATGCTGCAGACCAACCTATCTCTAAGCATCTCTTCTAATATTCGGTGTTCTGAAAACTGATGTAATTCTGCCACAAAATTAGCTACCAATTGACCTGCTGTTTGAAAATGGCTATGAAATTTGAATCTTTGAACAATCACCAAGGGCTTTGAGTTATGGTGATTCTGAACCAGAGCAACCAATGTGCAGATGAAATCTCCCCGGGCTTCCGTGGTGTAGCCAGATTCCTTATCTCTTCGCCCCACACGCACTCAGGAGATGGAATGCTGTTTTGCCTCATCTTCTATTTCCCATTTGCTAAAAAGAAATGCTGCAACCTCTCTACGCATTCAGCCCAGTTCTCGCTTCTTCAATCAAACCCACCAACCGTACCGAACATAGCCGTGGTGATGCTAACTTGAAATTTCATCTAATAAACCCATGATGAAACTAACTACTCATTGAATGCAATTTCATGGTTCCACTGAACATTGAAAAACTTTGTTTTCTTGCCATTTTTTCCTCATTGTCAAAAGATGTGGTAACTTGAGACCACAAAGCAGGTAGCTGAATGCTTTGTTTAAAAGAAGGAAGTTGAATGGTGTGCATTTTATTGATATGGTCTCACTTTTTGGTGATGATAATTCCAGTACCTTTGTCAGGTTTACAGATATGTGCATCTGGGTTTACCTTGAGACCTTGTAACACGACCAAACATTCACACTGCATGCGAAAATCGGCTAATCCTGCAATGGCCTCATGTATATCTTATGCCTCTTTTGCCTCATCTCTTTCATACAATATAAATTATTGTTGCCATTACAATTGGTGTTCTTGTATCTGTACTGATGAGTGAAAGACAAAGCTTCAACAGCTTTCTCTTTTTTGAGCAATCTAGAAATCTGTTGATTTGTTATTTTGAATGAACTCAATGACTGAGCCTCCACAGCCCTCTGAGGTAGAGAAGGAAGGATGAAGGAGCTGCACTCCGAAAACTAGTGATTCGAAACAAACCTGTTGGACTTTAACCTGGTGTTATAAGACTTCTTACTGTGACCACCCCAGTCCAATGCCGGCATCTCCACTTTATTGTAGTAGACGGTAATTGTCCAGCAGTCAACAAAACTAATCTCAATGCAATTTGCCATATCAATATCTTCCGACATAAAAGGATAGCTATTGATACCCAAATAACTTCTCTGGTAAAATTCTATGTATCTCAACTTCAGAGTTCCTTGGAAGTGTAAAATTAGAAACCCATCTTTTGCATGGTAGAATGTACAAGAGGCACTCTGAAATCACAGATATTTGGAAGTTGCAAACCTCCGACAGCATTCAGTGCACCTAAGCCCTTTTAGCAAACTAAATCTATGGGGCATAGCCTGTGGCAAAGCATCTGGAACTCCCACTAGGTTTGGATCCCTTATGGTTTCTCCTGCAGCTCACTTCCTCTCTGCCCAATTTCTTGAGGTCACTGTTTGTCAGTCAGTGCAAAGCAGCAGTGAATTTTGTGTAAGAAACTGCTTTTGTGGATTTTGGAGTTCTTTCCCCTCTATGCATTTTGGCAGAGAAAGTACTCTACATCTGAGATTGAATGCTTGGATGACTTGATCCGCAAGATAGAGCAGCTTCTCTACTGCAGTAGATGCTTGGTAACTACCTGCATTCTACTGAATTTTTATGGTATGTGCAACCATTTACAGATGTCAGCTAATGCCAGTCTGTAAGGAGCCCATAACTTAGTGTATTGGTTTTATTGCACAAGCTAAGCTTGAATTGCTAAGTTAAATAAAAGCAAAATAATGCAGATGCTGGAAATCTGAAATGAAAACTTAGCGCTGGAAAAAAATCAATGGGTCTGGCAGCATCTCTGGAGAGAGAAACGGGTTACATTTCAAGCCCAATGTGATGATTCTTTGGAGTCCCTGCTTAGTTTTATTTTGTTCATCTTTATTTATTTGCCAAGAATCTTCATTTGAAATTACTTAATTTTAGTTAATGGGAACATTTTGGACCATGCGGACAGAAAAAGATTGATAACTTAAATATCCTATAAATATAAGCATCAAAAAATACTTTTAACGAATGTGCTGGTAAAGGATAGTCATTTTACAAATGCATTGTGTGCTTCTCGATATTAATGCTGAAGAGCAGAGTACTTTTTCTTTTAGTTAGTATGTCAGCATTAGAATTTTCATGATGAGGTAGCAAAGTTGAATAGTGTAAAATGATTAAAAATAGAACATGCTGGAATGCACTCCACAGAACAGACAGCATCTTTGGAGAGAGAAACAAAAATTGCATTTCAGGCCACTGACTTCACCAGAACTGAATGGTGTTGGAGGTGAACAACTTTTAAACAGAGCTGGGAAAATCACTAAGATGTAGAGAGCACAACAGAGTCCTGTGATGGAGCGTGGGGCAGGAGTGCTTCAGTAATAAAAGGAATAATGATAGAACATTACAGCGCAGTACAGGCCCTTCGGCCCTCGATGTTACGCCGACCTGTGAAACCACTCTAAAGCCCATCTGCACTATTCCCTTATTGTCCATATGTCGATCCAATGACCATGTGAATGCCCTTAGTGTTGGCGAGTCCACTACTGTTGCAGGCAGGGCATTCCACGCCCTTACTACTCTCTGAGTAAAGAACCTACCTCTGACATCTGTCTTATATTGATCTCCCCTCAATTTAAAGCTATGTCCCCTCGTGCTAGACATCACCATCCGAGGAAAAAGGCTCTCGCTGTCCACCCTATCCAATCCTCTGATCATCTTGTATGCCTCAATTAAGTCACCTCTTAACCTTCTTCTCTCTAACAAAAACAGCCTCAAGTCCCTCAGCCTTTCCTCATAAGATCTTCCCTCCATACCAGGCAACATTCTGGTAAATCTCCTCTGCACCCTTTCCAATGCTTCCACATCCTTCCTATAATGCGGCGACCAAAATTGCACGCAATACTCCAAATGCGGCCGCACCAGAGTTTTGTACATCTGCAACATGACCTCATGGCTCCGAAACTCAATCCCTCTACCAATAAAAGCTAACACACCGTACGCCTTCTTAACAACCCTGGGTGGCAACTTTCAGGGATCTATGTACATGGACACCGAGATCTCTCTGCTCATCCACACTGCCAAGAATATTACCATTAGCCCAGTACTCTGTCTTCCTGTTATTCCTTCCAAAATGAATCACCTCACACTTTTCTGCATTAACTCCATTTGCCACCTCTCAGCCCAGCGCTGCAGCTTATCTATGTCCCTCTGTAACTTGTAACATCCTTCTGCATTGTCCACAACTCCACCGACTTTAGTGTCATCTGCAAATTTACTCACCCATCCTTCTACGCCCTCCTCCAGGTCATTTATAAAAATGACAAATAGCAGTGGCCCCAAAACAGATCCTTGTGGTACACCACTAGTAACTGGACTCCAGTCTGAACATTTCCCATCAACCACCACCCTTTGTCTTCTTCCAGCTGGCCAATTTCTGATCCAAACTGCTAAATCACCCTGAATCACATGCCTCCGTATTTTCTGCAGTAGCCTACCGTGGGGAACCTTATCAAACGTTTATGATGCAAGATAACATTGTACTGATGCAAGTATAGAAACAAAAATGGGCCCAGATGAGGTGTAAATAATTACAACAGAGGAGGGGGCGTTGAAAACCTGACAGGGAAGATTTCCATGTTTCAAGGATGTGTAGTGAGAGGGCAGCATGGTGGCGCAGTGGTTAGCATTGCTGCCTCACGGCACCGAGGACACAGGTTCGATCCCGGCTCTAGGTCACTGTCCGTGTGGAGTTTGCACATTCTCCCCGTGTCTGCGTGGGTTTCACCCTCAACCCAAAGATGTGCAGGGTAGGTGGATTGGCCACGCTAAATTGCCTCTTAATTGGAAAAAATGAATTGGGTTCTCTAAATTTATTTTTTTAAAAGGAATGTGTAGTGAGATTGTAAGTGTGAGGGTCACCTCACCCTAGCGAGGGGTGATGGTGGTGTAGTGGTAACGTCACTGGACTAATAGTCCAGAGGCCCAGACTAATGCTCTGGGGACATGGGTTCAAATCCTGCCATGGCAGCTGGTGGAATTTAAATTAAATTAATAAAATCTGGAATTGAAAGCTAATCTCAGTAATTGTGACCATGATAACTATCATTGATTGTCTGCGATATCATCTGGTTCACTGACTTCCTTTGGGGAAGGAAATCTGCCATCCTTACCTGATCTGGTCGACATGAGACTCCAGCCCCACAACAATGTGGCTGACTTGTAGCTTCTCTCAGAAATAGCTGAGCAGGTAACTGAGTAAGGGAAATTCAGGATGGGCAACAAATGCTGGCCTTGCCAGTGATGCCTACATCCAATGACATAAATATTTTTTTTAAACTAGCTGCGTACAGATAGTGGATCCCCATGCCAAGCAGCAGCCCGCATCTCCACCACTTTTTTTTTTCGTTAATTTTTATGGGATGTGAGCTTCCCTGGCTAGGTCAGCATTGTTGCCCATACCTAATTGCCCTTGAGAAGGTGGTGGTACGCTGTCTTCTCGAACCACTGCAGTCCATGTGGGGTAGTTACACCCACTGTGCTAACAGGGAATTAGTTCGAGGATCTTGGCCTAGCGACAGTGAAGGAACAACAATATATTTCCAAGCCAGGATGCTGAGTGACTTGGAAGGGAACCTGTAGGTAGTGATGTCCCCATGTATCTGCTTCTCTTGTCCTTCTAAATGATAGTGGTCATGGGCTTAAAAGGTACTGCCTATGGAGCCTTGGTGAGTTCCTGCAGTGCATCTTGTAGATGTTACACACTACTGCTACTATGCACCAGTGGTGGAGGGAGTGATGTGGGCATCGCTGGCTGGGCCAGCATTTATTGCCTATCCCAGAGGGCATTTAAGAGTAAACCACATTTTCACCTGGACTACTTCAGTGTCAATCTTACTGGCTGTGCAGCCATTCTACTTTGCCAACGCTTGTAGTTTGGGCAAAAATGGTTAAGGAATAAAGTTGTTGCATGTTGTATTCCGTGTTAAGGCTGTGACGTGCTGTACCCCTCGCATGCAACCAGGCTTGTTTGAGATGGCTTATTGCAACCAACAGTGTCCAAATTCAAATCCAGTCCCAGAAGTTAAGGGACATTTGTTCTCATACCAGAGATATATGTAGAATATTCCCTCAATGTGCCTTGATGTTCTGCTCCAATGATGCTGTGAATGGGGAATATTCGGCTTATGGGTGTCTGTTCTCTCTGTTCACAATGCTAAAGGTGCCCTTTTACAAAATGTCCATTCTGTCTCTAATCAGCATTTCAACACAAGGGGGCAACTGAGACATAGACTTGAATATACGAGCGTCATTTTACAGCAACTCTGGATTACTGAGATTCGCCTGTGGGGTTACAGGGAAACATCTTCCTGATTGAATTTTTCTTCCTCCGATACTGTGCTATAAAATGTGATATGAAAATAATCATGTAACATCCTTTAAAAATAAAAACTTCAGAAAATCTTTAGTTTGAATGCAAGTATGTTTCCTGTAATATGAATAATTTGTAAAATGTACCTATGCCCACATTTAATACAAAATATATTTTTGATATAAACCTGACACGTTTGCATCATTGTTTAGAGGGGCTGCTTTGTAACACTAAAACTGAGCATACTCCAGTTTGAAAGCTGCCTTTCACTGGAAACCGAATTAAGCCATCAGATGAATATGAGTTGAATGATTTATTTTTATATATTCGTCAGCTTAATTGCTGAATCCAGAGGAAATTGCTCCCAAAAAAGTAACAGCAGTTTCTTAGTGCTGATAGGCATTAAGGAGGTTCTGCACACCTAGCAGCAACTTTCTAACATCAGCTCAGCCCTTATCTTGCCCATCCAACTGTTGCTAGGCCTCCACTCCTTATTTCACAAACAACGCAGCAGAACATGTTCTGTGAGTTAACCTGTGGGAAGACGTGAGCCACAGGAAAAACTCCTCTGGCTCGAAATTTTTAATATGGAAGAAAGCCAAGCTAAAAGTTGGGTCATGTTACGGGTCACTGGGTCAATGTAAGGACTGTATGAAGTGACTAAAAGAGTGTTCAAAACAAAGTTATTATAATGAGAGACATTAACAAACTCAGCATAAATTTGGAAAACCCAAGTGAGTTCGAATCAGCGCTGGTAAATGTTATCCATGACTGCCTTCTGAATCAATGCATAACGGAAGCCACGAGAGAGACGGTGCTCATCTTGACTTAATATTCATAAATGAAGCAGACAACATACAGGAAATAGAAGTCGTACCACACTGGGGGACAGCGACCACAGAATTGTCAAGTTTAATGTGATCTGTGGCCCACAGCCAGATTTATAAAAGGGCTAATTTCAGGAATGAAATGCAAACCCTAGCCAAGCTGAAGGACTTAAAACAAATTACTCCCCAGGGTTGGGTGGTATTTTTCCCAGAGTGTTGAGGGAAACTTGAGGCAGTTTGGGAGGCATTGACCAAACTAGGGGGTACCAGTAGGTTGGAACTTGGTTAACGTGCTATTCATTGTCAATTTCAAAGTTATGAGGAAAGAACTAAAACAACTAATTCATTGGTTGCAGTATGGTGTCTCAACATTTCAGCAGAAGACAAATACACCTTTAAAAGAATAATGATGGCCATGCAGGACAAATAACTGAAGTGAAACAAATATGTGGCTGTTTGTGTAAAAGAATTAACTTGGAATAGAGGGAAAATGACTCTTAAATTCTGCAGGGAGAAATAAGAACAGCACACTGAAAATAATATAGAATAGTATAGAAGTCGCACATGAGGTGGCTACCGCCAAAGAACTTTATTTCAACCCTTGCCTGATTTTTGTAGGAAATTTGGGCTCAAGTTTGTTTTTATTGATGGGTTAAGTATCCCACTTCAAGCGGATGCCCAACAGATACTGGACCAGGCAGAAGAAAAAGAAAGAATGAGTGTTGAATTTGGAAGCTTCAAGAGTCCTGTCTGGAAAGAAAATGACGGAGGCTGCTGCGGTATCAGGGTCTACTCCACTAAGTGTTGAGATCTTATGGTGGAACTACAGAAATTATGCCAGGAGGTCACGGGGGATCAGGTGAAAGTGATTGAATAATGTTAACTATTACCTTGTGTTAAATGTTGTTAACGGTTATGGAAAAAATTGTTTTGATAAAAATTTGAATAAAAATATTATTATTTTTAAGTGAAAGTGATTGAGGCGACGATATCCTCTAATTTGAACGGCCTTGGTTGAGGTGCAAGGTGTGGAGCTGAAAGAGGTGGGGATTTCTCCATCTAGGCAGAGTAATCAGATCAACGCTCTGGAAGGGGGAATGGCACGGGTGGTGGCCGATAACATTATTAAGGGCCCAGGTGGACCCCTTTGAAAATCGGTCTCGTAGACAGAACTTGCGGATAGTTGGGTTGCCAGAGGGTCTGGAGGGCCCAAACCCGACAAAGTTCATGTCGCAGTTTTGGAAGATGGCGAAGGAGGGGGAGATGATCATATACACTGTCATATACACTGATCCTCAGTTGGATCATGCCCACAGGTTGTTGAGGCAGAAGCCCCCTGCAGGTGAGCCACTGTGTGCGATCATCGAGCACTTCCACAACTTTCAGCTCAAAGCAAGAGTTTTATGGTGGGCAAAGGATCATTGTGATTGCAGATGGGAGGCCCATGCGGTGGTGAGAATTTATCAGGATGTTAGAGCAGAACTGGCCAAGAGGCATGTTGCATTTAAGAAGGCCAAGGCTGTGTTGTATCAGGATTTGGCAGCAATCTTAAGTGGGCCGGGTGATGGCACCCCTTGAGAGACTGCTGGACTGCCTCACAAGGTGGGAATAGCCGCTCCTGGTATTGGGGCGGGAGGATCCGTAGATGACCCTCCCTTCCGGCCGATCGCATGGAATTTGAGGGGGTTGGGTGAACCGGCAATGGGATCTAGGGTGTTTGCACATCTTACGGGTTTGAAGGCTAATGTGGTGCTGTTGCAGGAGTCCCATTTGCAGGTTAAAGATCAGTTACAGCTGCAGCAGGGTTGGATGGGGCAAGTGTTGCATTCGGGATTTGACGGGGCCCAGGGTGGCCAATCTTAATTAATAAGATAGATTTTTTGGCGGCTAAGATTTAGACAGATCTGAATGGAAGATATGTTATGGTTCGTGGGTTGTCGACCGGTGCCATAGTGCTGCGAGTTGATCTATATGTCCCAAACTGGAATGACACGGCTTTTATCAAAAATGTTGCTGACATTGATCCCTGATTTGACTCTCACCAATTAATCCTGAGAGGGGACTAACAGTGTATATGATCCTCAATTGGATAAGTTGAGGTCTATGGCTGTGAGGCCTTCGGTGGTGGAAAGGTACTTTTGGCCTTCATGAAGCAGATGGGGGGAGCAGACCCATTAGAATTTTTACATCCAGATGAGAAGGCTGTTTCCTCCTTCCAGGTACATCAGGTATATTCTACACCTATTTCTTTGTGGTACAAGTTGGGTGTAAATTGAACTTGAGCAAAAGCAATTAATCTCCCAGGAAAGGGAGCTGACTTGGTGAGGTTGCCCTTTCACCTGGCCAGGTCCAGCTTCCGTTATCTGGGATCTTTAATTTGGGCTTGTAATACCCCATAGATTCGCAGGATGTTTTTGCAAAGGGATAGGCAGTCGGCGGGAGTCTCGTTATGCCCTGACTTATTGGGCAGCGAATATTGAGAGGGTGCAGGGTGCTACGGGGGGGGGGGCGGAGTCTTGTGGGAGCAGATGGAGCGGGTGCCTGCCGAGGCCCCAGTTTGAGAACTTGGTTACAGTTCTTCCTCCGTTCTCTCCAGCTAAATGGACTTCCAGTCCAGCGGTGACGGCCATCTTGAGAATATGGAGAATGTTAGGGCAGCACGGTGGCGCAGTGGGTGAGCCCTGCTGCCTCACGGCGCCGAGGTCCCAGGTTCGATGCCGGCTCTGGGTCACTGTCCGTGTGGAGTTTGCACATTCTCCCCGTGTTTGCGTGGATTTTGCCCCCACAACCCAAAGATGTGCAGGCTAGGTGGATTGGCCGCACTAAATTGCCCCTTAATTGGAAAAAATGAATTGGGTACTTTTTTTTTTTTTAATTTTTAAAAATTTTAATTTGGAGACTGTTTTAAGCTGGGTACTATGTCATTGTTGGCCCCAATCTGTGAGAATCATTGTTTTGTACCGGCAGCCTTGAAGACGTTGTTTGGGACATGGAGGGAGGAGGGGTTGGAGCAGTTTGGAGATTTGATTATAGAACATAGAACATTACAGTGCAGTACAGGCCCTTCAGCCCTCGATGTTGCGCCGACCTGTGAAACCACTCTAAAGCCCATTTACACTATTCCCTTATCGTCCATATGTCTATCCAATGACCATTTGAACACCCTTAGTGTTGGCGAGTCCACGACTGTTGCAGGCAGGGCATTCCACACCCTTACTACTCTGAGTAAAGAACCTACCTCTGACGTCTGTCTTATATCTATCTCCCCTCAATTTAAAGCTATGTCCCCTCATGCTAGACATCACCATCCGAGGAAAAGGGCTCTCACTGTCCACCCTATCCAATCCTCTGATCATCTTGTATGCCTCAATTAAGTCACCTCTTAACCTTCTCTCTAACAAAAATAGCCTCAAGTCCCTCAGCCTTTCCTCATAAGATCTTCCCTCCATACCAGGCAACAGTCTGGTAAATCTCCTCTGCACCCTTTCCAATGCTTCCACATCCTTCCTATAATGCGGTGACCAGAATTGCATGCAATACTCTAAATGCGGCCGCACCAGAGTTTTGTACAGCTGCAACATGACCTCATGGCTCCGAAACTCAGTCCCTCTACCAATAAAAGCTAACACACCGTACGCCTTCTTAACAACCCTCTCAACCTGAGTGGCAACTTTCAGGGATCTATGTACATGGACACCGAGATCTCTCTGCTCATCCACACTGCCAAGAATCTTACCATTAGCCCAGTACTCTGTCTTCCTGTTCCTCCTTCCAAAATGAATCACCTCACACTTTTCTGCATTAAACTCCATTTGCCACCTCTCAGCCCAGCGCTGCAGCTTATCTATGTCCCTCTGTAACTTGTAACATCCTTCCGCACTGTCCACAACTCCACCGACTTTAGTGTCATCTGCAAATTTACTCACCCATCCTTCTACGCCCTCCTCCAGGTCATTTATAAAAATGACAAACAGCAGTGGCCCCAAAACAGATCCTTGTGGTACACCACTAGTAACTGGACTCCAGTCTGAACACTTCCCATCAACCACCACCCTTTGTCTTCTTCCAGCTAGCCAATTTCTGATCCAAACTGCTAAATCTCCCTGAATTCCATGCTTCCGTATTTTCTGCAGTAGCCTACCATGGGGGACCTTATCAAATGCTTTACTGAAATCCATATACACCACATCAGCTGCTAAGCCCTCATCCACCTGTTTGGTCACCTTCTCAAAGAACTCAATGTTTGTGAGGCACGACCTACCCTTCACGAAACCGTGTTGACTATGTCTAATCAAATTATTCCTTTCCAGATGATTATACATCCTATCTCTTATAAACCTTTCCAAGATTTTGCCCACGACAGAAGTAAGGCTCACTGGTCTATAGTTACCGGGGTTGTCTCTACTCTCCTTCTTGAACAAGGGGACAACATTTGCTATCCTCCAGTCTTCTGGCACTATTCCTGTTGACAAAGATGACTTAAAGATCAAAGCCAACGGCTCAGCAATCTCCTCCCTAGCTTCCCAAAGAATCCTAGGATAAATCCCATCCGGCCCAGGGGACTTAACTATTTTCACCCTTTCCAGAATTGTTAACACCTCCTCCTTATGAACCTCAAGCCCTTCTAGTCTAGTAGCCTGAATCTCAGTATTCTCCTCGACAACATTGTCTTTTTCCTGTGTAAATACTGACGAAAAATATTCATTTAGCACCTCTCCTATCTCCTCGGACTCCAAGCACAACTTCCCACTGCTGTCCTTGACTGGCCCTACTCTTACCCTAGTCATTCTTTTATTCCTGACATATCTATAGAAAGCTTTAGGGTTATCCTTGATCCTACCTGCCAAAGACTTCTCATGTCCCCTCCTGGCTCTTCTTAGCTCTCTCTTTAGGTCCTTCCTAGCTAACTTGTAACTCTCGAGCGCCCTTACTGAACCTTCATGTCTCATCTTTACATAAGCCTCCTTCGTCCTCTTGACAAGTGTTTTGACTGCCTTAGTAAACCACGGTTCCCTTGCTTGACCACTTCCTCCCTGCCTGACAGGCACATACTTATCAAGATCACGCAGTAGCTGTTCCTTGAATAAGCTCCACATTTCCATTGTGCCCATCCCCTGCAGTTTTCCTCTCCATCCTAAGTCTTGCCTTATCGCATCATAATTGCCTTTCCCCCAGATATAACTCTTGCCCTGCGGTATAAACCTATCCCTTTCCATCACTAAAGTAAACGTAATCGAATTGTGGTCACTATCACCACAGTGCTCACCTATCTCCAAATCTAACATCTGTCCTGGTTCATTACCCAGTACCAAATCCAATACAGCCTCTCCTCTCGTTGGCCTATCTACATACTGTGTCAGGAAATCGTCCTGCACACATTGGACAAAAACGGACCCATCTAAAGTACTCGAACTATAGCGTTTCCAGTCAATATTTGGGAAGTTCAAGTCCCCCATAACAACTACCCTGTTGCTTTCGCTCCTATCCAGAATCATCTTTGCAATCCTTTCCTCTACATCTATGGAACTTTTCGGAGGCCTATAGAAAACCCCTAACAGGGTGAGCTCTCCTTTCCTGTTTCTAACCTCAGCCCATACTACCTCAATTGACGAGTCCTCATCAAACGTCCTTTCTGCCACCGTAATACTGTCCTTGACTAACAATGCCACGCCTCCCCCTCTTTTACCACCTTCCCTGAGCTTACTGAAATATCTAAACCCCGGCACCTGCAACAACCATTCCTGTCCCTGCTCTATCCATGTCTCCGAAATGGCCACAACATCGAAGTCCCAGGTACCGACCCATCCCGCAAGTTCACCCACCTTATTCTGGATGCTCCTGGCATTGAAGAAAACACACTTTAAACCACCTTCCTGCCTGCCGGTACACTCCTGCAACTTTAAAACCTTACTCATGACCTCACTACTCTTAACCTCCTGTATACTGGAGCTACAATTCAGGTTCCCAAGCCCCTGCTGAACTAGTTTAAACCCTCCCGAAGAGCATCAGCAAATTACCCCCCCAGGATATTGGTAACCCTCTGGTCCAAGTGTAGACCATCCCGTTTGTAGAGGTCCCACCGACCCCAGAATGAGCCCCAGTTATCCATAAATCTGAAACCCTCCCTCCTGCACCATCCCTGTAGCCACGCGTTCAACTCCTCTCTTTCCCTGTTCCTCATCTCGCTATCACGTGGCACGGGTAACAACCCAGAGATAATAACTCTGTTTGTCCTAGATCTAAGTTTCCACCCTAGCTCCCTGAATTCCTGCCTTACATCCCTATCCCTTTTCCTACCTATGTCGTTGGTACCTATGTGGACCATGACTTGGGGCTGCTCCCCCTCCCCCTTGATCCCGAAAACACGATCCGAGACATCACGCACCCTGGCACCTGGGAGGCAACACACCAACCGCGAGTCTCTCGCGTTCCCACGGAATCTCCTATCTATCCCCCTAACTATGGAGTCTCCAATGACTAATGCTCTACTCCTCTCCCCCCTTCCCTTCTGAGCAACAGGGACAGACTCTGTGCCAGAGACCTGCACCCCATGGCTTACCCCTGGTAAGTCACCCCTCCCACAGTATCCAAAGCGGTATACTTGTTACTAAGGTGAACGACCACAGGGTATCCCTGTACTGACTGCTTCCTCCCAGCCCCTCTCACCGTCACCCATCTATCTTTATTCTCCGGAGTAACTACATCCTTGAAGCTTCTATCTATGACCACCTCTGCCTCCCGAATGATCCGAAGTTCATCCAGCTCCAGTTCCCTAACGTGGTTTCTGAGGAGCTGGAGATGGGTGCATTCCCACAGATGAAATCAGCAGGGACACTGTCGGCGTCCCTCACCTCAAACATTCTGCAGGAGGAACATTGCACTACCTTCCCTGCCATCCCCCTAGATAAAAAAAAGAAAAAGAAAGAAAGAGCCTACCTGTTATTCACTCCCCTTCTCAGCAAGCACTCACTCAGCAACCTTTGCGCCCTGCACGATAACACCTGAAGGAATATAAAAGAAAAACTACTTACCAGTCACCAGCCAATCCCTTACCTGCAGGCTGTGGCGTCACGGTTCAACTTCTTCCTGACCTCGAGCCTTCCTCTTGATCTTTACAGCGGTTGGGTTTTTTTTGGTTAGAGGAGGGGGTAGGGAAACACTGAAGAAGTGTTTCGGGTTGAAGTGTCACTTGCCAACAGCTCCTCCACAAACTACCTTCAAATTAGGGTGACCACGATGGAGGTATGCAAATTTTCCTTGCAACACCAATCAGCAGCTCCGCTCTACTGCCCTCTGCTGGATTATAGATCGGATGTTCGCTGATTTTGAGGAGTGGGTGGGAAAGTACCAGCTTCCGAGAGCTAACTTGTTTCAGTATTATTAGTACCTTTGTACGCAATGAGCTTTCTTCCTTTTTCTTGGTACCTCTGCCTTCTTTCGGTGGTGGATGTAGAGGAAGGGAGGATGTCAGACAATTATAGTTGGCCCGTGTCAATGGAACAGGTTCCATTGGATGAGGTTAAGAGAAAATTGGAGAGGGAGCTGGGCCAGTTGTTTGAAGGGTGGTGTGGAGTGAGGCACTACAGTCAACTCCACCTCCTTGGTGTGCTAGGCTCATCCTGGTTCAGTTTAAAGTGGTTCATGGGGCACATCTGACCAGGACATGTCGGAGTGTGTTCTTCTTGGAAGTAGGTGATAGGTGCGAGCGGTGTTCTGCGGGTCCGGCTCACCAGGCGCACATGTTCTGCTGTTCTAAGCTTATGAGCTTTTGGGTCTCCTTCAGCGCCATGTCAGGAATTCTTGGTGGCTATCTTTGGGGTTTCAGATTTACCGGAGCTGCAGACAGGCAGATGCTCTAGCCCCTGGACCAGTGCGCAGCCAGGTATCCTTCAAAGCAAGCCTGCTCTGGGAACTTCTTTCACCTGAAGGGAATGGCAATGAGTTTGTTGCAAGAGGTGCTAACAAATTACTTTTGGGAAAGTCCAATTCACCTACTTCTTCCAGGTTGCTAACTAGTCCATTACTAGCTTTGGAAGAATTACTTGCCAATCGCCCAAGTTCAATTGGTCACAATTCTACTCTGGGACAACTGTTTATCATTGCATCATAGACTTAAAATCAAAGTCAAGGCTCTCGTGTGACTCTTCCTCCCTGCTATCACTCTGGCAGCAACTATTTACCCTCCGGAGCACCTCACACCAGAACCCCTCCTTTATACCCTCTCCCAACTCTTTCTCCCACTTTGCCTTGATCCCTCCAAAATAACCCCGTAAACCGCCGATACTACCCCCTTCTCCAGTCCCCTGTCGTCAGCACCTCCTCCAGCAATGTGGAAGTCGGCTCTACTGGGAAGCTCTATCTCCTTTCTGGCAAAGTCTTGAACCTGCATGTATCTAAATATTTCCCCTTGCTCCAGCCCATACTTTGCTCCCAGCTCCTTCAATCCCGCAAACCAACCCCCAAGAAACAAATCTTTTAGTGTCCTAATTCCTTTCTCCTCCTATCTCCGAAAATTTCTATCCCACTTCCCTGGCTCAAACCTATGGTTCACCCGAATCGGCATTTCCCTTGACCCTGCCCCCAACCCGAAGTGCTGGTGAAGCTGCCTCCAAATTCTCAACAAAGCTATTAATACCGGACTCCGAGTATTTCCCCTGGGCCGTCGGGAGCGGCACTGTCGCTAGCGCCTTCAATCCCGACCCCCTACACAAACTCTCCTCCATTCTGACTCACTGGGAATCAACCCCTCTGACCCAGCTCCGCACCTTCTCCACATTCGCCGCCCAGTTCAGGTTCGGAAGACCCAAACCCCCTGCCTGCCTTCCTCTCTGTAGTAGCACCTTTCTAATTCTGACCACCTTCCCTCCCCATATGAACAAAGTAATTATCCCTTCAATCTCTGTTTAAAAAATACCTTGGACAGGAAAATTGTCAGGCTTTGGAAAATAAACAGGAATCGCAGCAGCATATTGATTTTAACCGCCTGTACCTGACCCGCTAGTGACAGAGGGAGACCATCCCACCTTGCCAGATCTGCTTTTCCCCCTCCCCACCAAACTAGTTGTACCCACGGAACCCCCGCCCAATCCCGAGCAACCTGCACCCCCAGGTATCTAAAGTGAGTCCCTGCCCCACGGAATGACAGCCCCCCCCCCCCCCCCCCCCCCCCCCCAACCCCACCGGCCGAGACACCACAATATTCACTCTTGTCTAGGTTTAATTTGTACCCCGAGAAAGAGACAAACACCCGAAGCAGCTCCAGTACCACAGGGAAATCTTAACCACTCCAACCACTGCTGGACCTGACACCAAATCACACTTCAACTGCACTTTATACAATGGATGCAACTTCCACCCATCCCATTCACAAAACCTCAGCTTTCACTGAGCTCTCTGGAGGAATAAACAAATCCTTCTCCAGCACACGGGTTTGTGTAGCCCGTGTCTCTTAAAATAGTTAATAGTTTGGCTGCATCTGTCGAGGAAAATGTGGTGACTTTCCCTTTTGACACAAAATCGGCATATCTCTCATCTACCTCATTCCTCATGCCTTCTCCCACAGCAGCGTTCACCTTCGGTCTCCTAAATCCAGTTAATGCTACCATCTACACCATACCATTCTCCACCTTCACTCCCTTTCCCTATGAACCCCTGCAAGTGCCATAGGTCTTCCTTGCAATTTCCAACACGCTGAACGAACATGTCCCACCTTGTTACAATGGTGACATCTATGCTTCCAAGTCTCACTTCCAATCCCACAGGGCCTTCTCAGCTATCTGCTCTCTACCTTGGCTACCTGCTTTCCTCTCACTCTCACAATTCCTAGCCTTTTCAAAATTATGGAGGTGATGGAACAAAGGTTTGAACTTATGGATTAGCTCCTAATCGTCGGCCATAATTGCTGCTTCCTAACGGTTTGCACCCTCTGGTCTTAACATGGGTTCCTATTATCGAAGGTAAGGAGTTCTTAAACTCGTCTAAGAGAATGACCTCTCAGAGCCCCATAGGTAGTCTTAACTGCCAATGCTTGTACCCACCTAGTAAAATTGTTCTGCTTGACCCTTTCAAATTCTACAAAAGTCTGTTCCAGCTGTTTCCTTAAATTCTGAAATGTTTGCCTATATGCTTGAGCAATCAATTCATATGCATCTAGAATAGCCTTTTTAACTGTGTCATAATCCCTAGACTCCTGCTCTGACAAGGCGGCATAAACTTCCTGTGCTCATCTCGTCAACTTGCTCTGCACAGGTAATGTCCACTTCTCTTTTGACCATTCCATTTGGGTTGCTATTTTCTCAAAAACCCTAAAGAACGTTTCTGCTTCTTTCATTCAACTTTTTGGAGAGCCTGTATAAACTTAAACCTATTACCACCGAGTTCCGTTCGGGGACTAGGCTCCTCTCTACATTCTGGCAGCTTTCCACTCCTTTCCAGTACCTCAAGCTGAACTCTCTCCATTTCTCTTTCCTGATACTACACTCCTCCATCTCCGTTTCCCTACCAGAAGAATGCCCTGATATTACACCTACCTCGTCGGTTTCTTATACTACTGACATCTGTGTCAAATTTAAATGTTTTGCAATGTTTACCTCCATTTTTGTAGCTTTAGCTGGCACCGTCATTTGTAATTCACCTGCCAATTCAACAAGTTTGTCTTTGTGAAGCCCCAATAAGTAAATCAGAGTTAAGTCTTCCACCTGGACAAAATGCTTAGCAGCTTCCATAGCCACCCTGTTATATTACTACAAATCAGGTGTCTCTTTATAATTGACACTGCACCCTAAATTCGGCATCTAACGCTCTAGATCCCAGACGAGCCCCCAGTGTATATTATGACACCATGTGATGGTACTTAGTCAATTTTAACCCCACAGGCCCTTGAGTCCCAATATAAATGAATTAACCAATAATTCATATGTTTTTCTGAGATCTTTGATCCTCGACTGCTCCAATAACATATAGGCGCCAGATCTCTAAGTTAAACATTAAGAAAACTTTATTTATAATAAGAGAAGAGATAAACATGTCATGGAAATAATAGAACAATGGTCTGTTAATCTAACTATTCCCAAAATCCTGCCCCACCCTCCACCCTGACACACACAAGACAGACACATAGTGGGTGGGTAGAAAAGGTTCAAAAATAACATAGATTAAAGGGTCTGAGATGAATCTTTGGTGCTGAGGTGGTAGTCTTTGTAGTCTGTGGTCTTGACATCATCGGTCAGTTTAGAATCTGCCTTCAATTAGACCTCGCGGGAATTTGTCTGGAGAGTCACCTTCATTTGTACAGGCCTCCATCAGACTGACTTAGGGTTTCTATCCACTCTGCCTGTGGAACGCTTGTCTCCTCTTTCTGCAGATCAACATTAACTGTAATGAAGAGAAAGATCTTTACTTTGCACCTTCAGACAGAGACCCGTCAGAACAGAGAGGTCAGGGCTTGTATTCACCAGCTTCTTGATCCAACCGAAAACTAATTTGGAAAGAAGACTTACAGAGAATGCCTACCAGCTCGGCTGAGGAGAACACTGAGCCTCCAACTAGGGGGTTTGAGAGAAATCCACCCCCTTCAGAGAGAGAGAGAACTTAAAGCCGTCAGCTCTGTCCCAAAAGTGAAACTAAATCCTGAGAGCCAGCCTCAGCTGTCTGGTGCTTCCTTGGTTTTCACAGAACTGGCTGCAGACTTTTAATCGGAGGTTACCTTCACAAGTCTGGCTGGATAGAGAGTATTTTAAACCTGCTTCTGGCTGCTTTTGGTGTCCTAGAAGAACTGAGAGTCAAAGTGGATTCTGCCTTCCGTTCCAGAATCTTATGAAGGTCTCCACCAATCATAGCCGAAATCAAGATATGGCCCGGAATTTCAGAGGAGACGATTCGCTGCTAGCCACGTCTATCAAAATGACATCGTGGGACTATTTTGAATAATCTTTATTATCACAAGTAGGCTTACTGGAGTTACTGTGAAAAGCTCCACATTCCGGCGTCTGTTCGGGTACACAGGGAGAATTACCAATGTTCAAATTACCGAACAGCAAATCTTTCGGGACTTGTGCGACGAAACCGGAGCACCCGGAGGAAACCCACACAGACACGGGGAGAACGTGCAGACTCCGCACAGACAGTGACCCAAGTCGGGAATCAAACCTGGGATCCTGGCGCTGTGAAGCAACTGCTACCGTGCCGCCCATCACTATGCCACACAGCACACTGCAAGGAGAGGCCAATCTCTTTGGCCAGTTCAAATAGCAGCTTGCAGGGGGGGGCGGGTGTCAAAAGTCGATAGTTTAAAAGCAAAATCTGCAATGTTGAAGCAACCAGCAAGACAGAAATTAAAAAGGACACCAGGATCAGACAAGGATTTAAGAGGTTCCTCACACCTTTGCCTCGCTAATAACCCAAAGGTGAGTTCTGTTTGGATGGAAGTCTTCAGTGCTGCGGCGTGGTTAAGTGACCTGATTCAGTTCTTACATTTAGAAAAAACTCAGTTTTTCTTGAAAGGGTCGACGGAAGGTTTCTTTCTGAGGTGGCAGCCGTTCAATTCCTACTTCAGGGACCTGGTCATCATCAGGTGTTTGGAAGGGGGGGGGGGATCCAGGAGATTGGTCTTCGTTCTTTTCGGGTTTGGTTTTGGGGGGATGGGGTTTGAAATATTGTAACTGTTGTTTGAATATAGTTGTGAAAATGTTATATCGGAAAAACATTTAATAACAATATTGTTTTGAAAAAAAGCTCAAGATGAAAGTGAGAATCTGGTCAGGAGTGCATTCAAATAGCCAACTATATTAAATGCATGGATGAGCTGAGGTCAGGGAGTGTTTAGATTGTTACCAATGTGTAAGTGATATAAATTATTTATAACAGGTGATGAACAGGTGGTACAAAATATGAGCATTTGATTTCTCATTGATCATGAGAATCAAAGCAAAATTCAGGAATGGATTTCAAGTCCATGCCAAACTGAAAGACCCTAACACAAATCCCCATTGTTTGTGGACTACTAGATTTTCATAACCCAACTTATTTGCCAATGACTTTCTGGAAAAGGAAATTGTTGCCACTACTTTATCTAGCCTACACATGATTCCAGTTCCTTACTGCGTGGCTGACTCTTAATACTCTTGTCAATCATGGAAATGCAATAAATACTGCTTCGACAATATTGCCCACATCCCAAGTAATCTTTGCTGCAACTGTGCAGACAGCTGCACAAGGGACTCTTAAGTTAGCACATGGTTATGGCACAAAATGTTTTGTTGCTGTTTGACCAGTTATTTTTGTGCTCGGCACACTTTTAACACTCGCGCCATCCTTGACAATGCCTGACCCTCAATTCAGTTTCTCAGCAATTAAAACAATGTCATTGTGCTGGAAATCAACATCATGGTTACCCCAACCTTCCTGTAAATGGCAGTGATACTTTTAACATTTCATTGTTTTCACCATTCTTTGGTTTAAAAAAGAAACTTTCACACATCTGCAATGCAGATAAATAAATTCTTACAAAGAAATATGGGTTTGCATTTTCAACGTGTTGCTCATTGGATTTCCTCTACGTCAGATTCATGTTTGGCGAGAAATAGATTTATCTTTTTTATGAATAAAAAAGCATGACTTCAAAAGGGATTAGATGGTAATTAGATCCAGGTTTATAATGGCAGTTGACCTGTGCCCAGCTGATACAGTGCTTGCTGTGCTTCACACACACATTTTGTGGAATTAGCTCCAAAAATCAACATACTCATTGTTCTTTTATATTATTTCTAGCCCAGTAAAGTTAGCCCTGTCTTTACTGTGGCACACCTGTGATTCATTTCCACATCCTTCTTGCAAACATCCAAGCAAATATTGTTCCTAATACACACAAGCTGGATATTTCCAGCATGGAATTTCATATCTGATGTATAAAATTTTAAATCGGCCTTTGGATTAACACACAATATTTAAACAATCAAATTGGAAAGATGTAAAGTGAGTTACTCATTCTCAGTATCCTGCCTCGTCTAACTCTCGCAGCAACCTACATTACTTGGGTTAATGAGACAGTTTAGAAACGCTGGCCAACATGACTGCAGTAAAATATCCAGCAAGGAAAACATTTTGATTTCCCGTCTACAAATCCTTACCTTCCCCATCTGCCACTCTTGACTTCTCGGCTGCAAGCTCCAGCAGTAACATCATTGCATTTCTACACTTGCATGATATAGTGCGCAAGCGCGGATGGGCATCAGTGGTGATTTTGTGCGGCAGAAGACACGGTATTAAAAGAGACACTCACCAGAGGATGATGGATGTTGTACTCCCTTCAGATCTGGAGGAAACAGTATTTTGAGCTGTAAAATTGTGGTTATCGGCCTATTACTTGGGTATGTTCGTCGTGGCAGGAATTTCATAGAATACTTACAATGCAGAAGGAGGCCATTCGGCTCATCGAGTCTGCACCTACCCCATGAAAAACCACCCTCTCTAGGTCAGACCTCCACCCTATCTCTGTAACCCAGTAAATCCACCGAACATTTTGGACACTAAGGGGCAATTTAGCATGGCCAATCCACCTAACCTGCACAACTTTGGACTGTGGGAGGAAACCGGAGCACCCAGAGGAAACCCATGCAGACACTGGGAGAAAGTGCAAAATCCAAAGAGACAGTTGCCCGAGGCGAAATTTAACCTAGGTCCCTGGAGGCAGCAGTGCTAACCACTGTGCCACCATACCACCCCCTGAGGTCATGAATTGAGCAACATGTGTCCTGTTTGTGTGTTTTCCTCCCGGATAGATGGGAATATGCAATGTAAGTGCAGCCAGTAAGGCTTTCAATACCATTAAGTATTTTGGGTACCTTCAAAGTCTTTTCCCACCTCAATTAGAATTGCAAAATAATTAGAATTCTAACAAGTAATAGGTTTCTTATTCCCTCGTACATGTCCTGAATTTACATTGATATTTAACTTGCCTTATATCGCTGCATATACATCAACTTTATTTTTTGGCCCCAAAAGCCGTGTTTTTGCATACAAGTCAACTTCCATCCCTTTTTTCAGCTCCAACATGTTATTTACTCCTGTTAATGGGCCGTCTTAGTTTCTTGCCCTCCAGATACATGTTTTACTTGCCTAAAATAACACTGGATTGAGCAGGTGATACGAGCTGTGATCTGAAGATCTGCAGGAGTTTAGTACATGCCCACACTCAGCAGACCCTACATGGCAAGCAATGAGCTTTACAGCAAAATGAATGAAGCATAAAGCATGAGCTGAAAGTCGTAGCATTTGCTAACTCGATGAATAATTGTTGCAGTGAGGGAGTTAGGTGTAAAAAGAACTGTTATGAGAATGGAAGGGGGGATCTGAGCCAGAAGAAGAATGGGTCCTCAGAAATTGTCAGAATTAATTCATCGTCACCAGAAATGCAGTGCGTACTGTTGCTAACTTTTGGTTGGTTCAATTGGCTCTGTTTTATAACCTTTGCTCTAGGGTCGTCAGGCATCTTTATGATACCGCCACGAGGTTCAAGTTCAAGTAATGATCAATAACTCAACACACCAATTAGTAAGATTCAAATCAAAACACATTTATTATACACAGTAAATCGCTACTCATGCATAAACTCTGCTTTCTAGGCTATTTCTATAACTAAAAGGCCAATACTTGGCTTCGGACTGGCCCACCAGGTCAGGGGAACAAATGGCCTTTCATTCAGGTCCTGAGTCTGCGGGATTCAAAAGCTGGTATGGACTGGTAGCTAGGAGCTCCTATCTCGTAGCGAGCGATGACTTGAGACTTACTTGCTTGGAGGCAGCTTGGGCAGTTCACTCTCGAGGGTTGATTCGCTGCTGAGTGACCCTGCCAGGAAGGACGATTTGAACTTGGGGGCTTTACTTTATAGTCCCCAGGGGCTTCCCGCCCTTCGGGGCGGACCCCGTACCTGGTCCCAAGTGATTGAGCTACTTTCCGATCACTTGGATCGATTTCTCCAATGCTGGAGCGGTTCCCTGATCGTTAGGCGGTCCCAAGTGTCCGTTGGCCTTCCTTTGTCTTGGCTCCTGCTGGCGCTGAGGAGTCTGGCTTGGCTTTGTTTACCTTTACTGTTGCCATTGTGCCTGGGGAGCGCACATTACTATGTGGATGGCTGCTACATTACTATGCAGAAGGCTGCTGGTTTCGGTGCTGTCTGGTTGTTTTGCAGGTTCCAATATACATGATTCCTATATTTGCTAGTCTTTGCCTCTGTTGGCTGAATTTCCCTTCAGCCTTTGCGGTTCTCCATTTTAAGTCAGGAAGTGGCCAACTCAGGTGGCTACAGTATATCTACATTTAAGTGTGCCAAATCAAATCCTGAGGCCAGCAAAGATTTCAGAGCAACAGTCAGTTGATGTAGCCATTTTATGGAACCAAAATGTCGAGCATTGCGTTAAACCGAGATTCCTCAGACTACCCAAAGACCTTGATGCCAAAATTACCACTTTCCTGCAATTCTTCATCAGACTGCTGCAAGAACGCGAGTACCCATAATACCACATTGGCAACTTGGATGTAATGCCCATGAATTTCGAGAAACCCAGCTTCCAGTTGTGGAGGAGAGAGATTTGAAAACCGTTCTAGTGCAAGCCACAGACATAAGACTCGATTCACGGTGGTACTCGCCTGCCTGGCCAACAGAACAAAATTAAAGCCTGTAGTAATATTTAAACGTAGAACCATAAAGTTCCCTGTTGGAGTTTTTGTGTTTGTTCATGACAGTGGGTGGATGGATGAGAATGGAGTGATGGTATTGTTAGGAAAACAAAGGTAGCTTTTTAAAATAAGTTTTTATTTAAGTTTTTCATTTATGATAAACCTATTAAACATCTAATTCAATTGCACAGTTGCATGAATCATAACATAAGTTATAGACATACCCCAAATCCGATACAAATTTACATTTGTGATAAAACCTACTAAAAATATGGTCTATTGGATTGGATTTGTTTATTGTTACGTGTACCGAGGTACAGTGAAAAGTATTTTTCTGCGAAGCTCAACAGATCATTAAATACATGAAAAGGAAATAAAAGAAAATACAGAATAGGGCAACACAACATATACAATGTAACTAAATAAGCACTGGCATCGGATGAAGCATACAAGATGTGTTAATGAGGTCAGTCCATAAGAGGGTCATTCAGGAGTCTGGTGACAGTGGGGAAGAAGCTGTTTTTGAGTCTGTTTGTGCGTGTTCTCAGATCTCTCTATCTCCTGCCCGATGGAAGAAGTTGGAAGAGTGAGTAAGCCGGGTGGGAGGGATCTTTGATTATGCTGCCCGCTTTCCCCAGGCAGCGGGAGGTGTAGATGGAGTCAATGGATGGGAGGCAGGTTCGTGTGATGGACTGGGCGGTGTTCACGACTCTGAAGTTTCTTGCGGTCCTGGGCCGAGCAGTTGCCATACCAGGCTGTACATTGGCTGTACAACAATTTACATTGTTGTAACCAGTGTGGTAAAAGAGAGTCAAAGATACCCCTTTGTGACCTGAGACCGGGGATATTCACGGAGTACAGCATCCTAGGAAGAAGTAAAAAAGAGATTTTGTCCTTCATCAGGCAGTGTTGTTGCGCTGCTGTTTGTGGGCACCTGTACTCCCGGTATATTGTGAAGATTTTGCTTTCTCGTTGCTCTGATGAGGATGTGCCTCCTCCTCTTCCCAGCTGCTGGTCATGAACCGGTCTTTGAAGAGGCTGGTGAATTGCCTCCACCTGTAGTGGAACCCTTCCTCCGACCCCCTCCGGTGGCAAATTTTATTTCTTCTAGTTTTCGGAATTCCGCTAGGTTGGACAGCCAGTCTTCAGCCTTGAGTGTCGCATCCACCGTTTGCAACCATCTGTCATCCTAGATCGACACCTATTTCTGCTTAACAGTTGTGAGGCATCTTAGCTTTCACAATAGTTTTGAGATGCTTTGTCTGGTTGGTTGTTACCTCAGTACAAGTGTGCCACTCAGAGTATTTTGGAATGAGGGATGGATCTCTTGGAATTGTCATGCAGTGGTTTGGTTCAGTACATTGTGTATTAGCTGAGAGGACAAATTGTGAAGCTAGCAGGCTGGGATCAGATGCCTTCCAACTGGTGGATGTGAAGTGTTACAAAGGCAAGCCACCAAATTGCTTATTAACTCGGAGGAAACCACATCAAAATTGTCTCTCATACCTGCCATCCCAGGCCTATTTGTAATTACACACCATACTTTCAAACCACACCATTAATGTTTTTCTTAAATGCTTCCTGTTAGTAAAGTAGTCAAAACAATTCTGACACTTGACTTGGTATAAACCTGTTTACCTCTACTTTGAGCACCATAATAAGGTGGGGTGGGAACAAAGAGATAAAATTGCAAATGTATAATGTTACAGCCATCACTCAATCAGCAGCAACCCATCCCATTTCCTGCAGCATTCCTTCTTGTGTGCAATTTGGGTGACTTTGGTATTGCCCATCCTTTGACATGGGGGTGAGGAGCTGCCATGAACTGCTGCAGTCCACAATGCTGTTGGGTAGAGAATTCCAGGATCCCTGCAACAATGAAGGAATGGTGATGTATTTTGAGGACAACATGGTGTGTGGTTATAGCAACTTGCTCATCCATTTGGCCAACTTGTGTTATGCAGAACTAGTCAGAGATAAGATGGGGAGTAATGAGACATCACTTGTGTCTTGGACAGCCTGTACATACGTGATGTAGAGAACCATGACGATATCCCCTATCATATGCACCATATGGCAGCTCATTCCTCCGCACAAGTCACCATGAAAGCTTGACAGCGAAATAGGGCCATTAAAGCTCACTACAGGATAAAGGCTACCCCAATCCGATCATTACTCGCATGCTGTATATCGCGCAAAAACACTCACTAAGGCTGCCACTTTCAGTCCTGAAAAGTGCCCAGTTTACCTCATTATCCTGGGAGGGTAAAACGTCTCAAATTTGAGCAAATGGAGAAGCTGACTGTTTAATGCTTCTATCATAGCAGCAACACAAATGATGTTTTCCACCAACAGCATGTTGCTGTCAAGCAAAAAGATGTTCAGCCTATTACACAAGGAGCAATGTGGTATAGTGCAATGCCAGGTGCGTAGACAGTATGCCCCAACGATTGGCAGATTTTATCAAACAGCACATTCCTTTGGCACTGACTGTACTCGACAATCTCTAATGCTAGATGTGATTCTGCGTTTGGACAGCATTTGCTACACAATCCCAAGTGTGCTAAGAATTACTCGAACAACTAATTTAAGACTTACAGCCAGGCTTGGAATGTAGCTCTCACACTTGCTAAAAGCTACATATGTTCATCTGGAGGGTCCTCTGCAGGCAAAAAGAACATTGCACTTTGTTTGAATAAACAAAACCATAATAGGTGCCTTTACTGTGGGAATATTTTGACCAATCAATGCAGACTTGCCAACTAACTAGCACATCTAAATTGTTGTTCCTTTTGAAATCTTTTTTTTAAATTTATTTTTAATAAATTTAGAGTACCCAATTCATTTTTTCCAATTAAGGGCCAATTTAGCATGTTCAATCTACCTACCTTGCACATCATTTTTGTGTTGTGGGCCGAAACCCATGCAAACACGGGGCGAGTGTGCAAACTTCACACGGACAGTGACCTAGAGCCGGGATTGAACCTGCGACCTCGGCGCCATGAGACTGCAGTGCTAACCACTGAGCCACCGTGATGCCTCTATTCCTTTTGAAATTTGATATCTTTGCATCAGTCTTGAGTGCAAGAGTGTATCAGAACGTGAGTCATGTGCACAGAGGTTGTAAATAATTGTTTCCAAGTAACTCGTAAAATCAACAAAAAGATTTTGCAGACACCAAACGTTAGTATATTTTTTGAGGGATTTATTTGAAAACTTGTTCAAGATTGCATGTGAGATAAAGATGTTGAGGCTTCACAAGCGTGTCTGCACTAATCATGTCCTTTGATTTCTCCCAATGTCATTTGGGAGCAGCAAAATCTATTATTTTGTATTTGCATTACTGAAATGAATGAAATGAAAATAGCTTATTGTCACAAGTAGGCTTCAATGAAACTGTTATCATCTTAGATGTTTATGTCATTATATATATGAAGAGTATTCATCCAGATGATGCATAGTGTTTTAATGTACTGCTGGTGTTCTGTTTGGGTTGTTTGCAAAAGTAGAATGAGGCTAATTAGGTGGATTGGACATCCTGAATTCTCCCTCTGTGTACCCGAACAGGCACCTGAGTGTGGCGACCCGGGGTTTTTCACAGTAACTTCATTGCAGTGTTAATGTAAGCCTACTTGTGACAATAAAGATTATTATTATTAATGCTGCATAGTTTTTGGATTCAGCAGTAAAAATGGACAGTTGTAACCCAGCTGATTAATAAACATGATCCTTATTCTGTAACTTGTGTCTCCTAGTTCCTTTAGAAAATAAGGGTCATGCATACAAGCTATCTGGGGGAATGAGGAGACACAGTTACAGAATAAGCATCGTCCTTATTCTGGGCGGCACGGTAGCACAGTGGTTAGCAATATTGCTTCACAGCGCCAGGGTCCCCAGGTTCAATTCCGGCTTGGGACACTGTCTGTGAGGAGTCTGCATGTTCTCCCCGTGTCTGCGTGGGTTTCCTCCGGGTGCTTGGTTTACTCCCACAAATCCCCAAAAACGTGCTGTTAGGTCATTTGGACATTCTGAATTCTCCTTCCGTGCACCCCAACAGGCGCCAGAATGTGGCGACTAGGGGCTTTTCACAGTAACTTCATTGCAGTGTTAATGTAAGCCTACTTGTGACAATAAACAGTATTATTATCCGTATAAGCTAGCTGGTGAACTGGGGACACAGAATAAGAATCATTTATATAAATTATCTGCGGAAATGGGGAGACAGTTAGAATAAGGCTCATGTGGCCCCCTCCCTCCTGTGTCACTGCTTTTAAAGTCTAGTCGGTTAATGTGTCATGCAGTATCTTATGTACAGTCGAGAAAGCGCTAAATTCCAGGTCTGGCCTTGGCTCTGACTATTGTCTCAGGTCTCAGGTGCAATAGTTGATCCGAGAGAAGAAAAAAAGGGAGAATAAAATAGTCAGATTTTATGGGCGAGATGCACCGACCCCCCGCCGGGTCGGAGAATCGCCGGGGCCTGGCGTGAATCCCGCCCCCACCGGTTGCCGAATTCTCCACCACTGGATATTCGGCGGGTACGGGAATCGCGCCGGTTGGCGGGCCCCCCTCCGCGATTCTCCGGCCCAGATGGGCCTAAGTCCCGCCGCTAAAATGCCTGTCCAGCCGGCGTAGATTAAACCACCTACCTTACTGGCGGGACAAGGCGGCGCGGGCGGGCTCCGGGGTCCTGGGGGGGGGCGCGGGGCGACCTGGCCCCGGGGGGTGCCGCCACGGTGGCCTGGCCCGCGATCGGGGCCCACCGATCCACGGGCGGGCCTGTGCCGTGGGGGCACTCTTTCCCTTCCGCCTCCGCCACGGTCTCCACCATGGCGGAGGCGGAAGAGACTCCCTCCACTGCGCATGCGCGGGAATGCCGTCAGTGGCCGCTAACGCTCCCGCGCATGCGCCGCCCGGAGATGTCATTTCCACGCCAGCTGTCGGGGCACCAAAGGCCTTTTCAGCCAGCTGGCGGGGCGGAAATTGGGGCGGCGCGATGCCCGACTGATTTGCGCCGTTTTGGGCGCCAGTCGGCAGACATCGCGCTGTTTCTGGAGAATTTCACCCTATATTCCTAATGACTATGAGTCAACTACTGAAAGAAAGGTTTTTGTTGTTTGCTTTGGTATATGGTAGGATCAGAATGAGGCACTCACCAACTTATTCCAAGACCTGTTCAAAGCCAGCAAAAGAAAGGGAGGGGGGAAGGGAGCGAGGGGGGAAGGGAGCGAGGTGGGAGGGGGGAAGGGAGCGAGGTGGGAGGGGGGAAGGGAGCGAGGTGGGAGGGGGGAAGGGAGCGAGGTGGGAGGGGGGAAGGGAGCGAGGTGGGAGGGGGGAAGGGAGCGAGGTGGGAGGGGGGAAGGGAGCGAGGTGGGAGGGGGGAAGGGAGCGAGGTGGGAGGGGGGAAGGGAGCGAGGTGGGAGGGGGGAAGGGAGCGAGGTGGGAGGGGGGAAGGGAGCGAGGTGGGAGGGGGGAAGGGAGCGAGGTGGGAGGGGGGAAGGGAGCGAGGTGGGAGGGGGGAAGGGAGCGAGGTGGGAGGGGGGAAGGGAGCGAGGTGGGAGGGGGGAAGGGAGCGAGGTGGGAGGGGGGAAGGGAGCGAGGTGGGAGGGGGGAAGGGAGCGAGGTGGGGGGGGAAGGGAGCGAGGTGGGGGGGGGAAGGGAGCGAGGTGGGGGGGGAAGGGAGCGAGGTGGGGGGGGAAGGGAGCGAGGTGGGGGGAGGAAGGGAGCGAGGTGGGGGAGGAAGGGAGCGAGGTGGGGGGGGAGGAAGGGAGCGAGGTGGGGGGGGGAAGGGAGCGAGGTGGGGGGGGAAGGGAGCGAGGTGGGGGGGGAAGGGAGCGAGGTGGGAGGGGGCAAAAAAACATTTAAAAAGACCATGGGACACCGACGGCATTAACTGCAGAGGACAGGCCCAAGGGCAAGTGGAAACAACGGACAACATCAGCACACTGGTCAATACAAGCTAGGGCCAACGGTGGGAGCCCAACGGAGGCAGACCTCCTAAATAGGGGCCGCAGAGTTGGTGGGGGGTGGCACATGTAAATATTTATATGTTGGTTTTTGTTCCCCTCTTTTTGTTTTGTGTTCCTTCTCGTTTTTGCGTTGGCCGATTGCACATTTGTAAATATTAATTTCTTGTTGACTCAACAATATGCATGGTGATGAAACCTGTAAATATAAAAGTATGAATGGTGATGTGTAACTCTTAAAGAGTCATCCAGACTAGAAATGTTAGCTCCCTTTTCTCTCCACAGATGCTGTCAGACCTTCTGAGATTGTCAGCAGGTCTGAGCATCTGTGAAAAGTATTTCCTGATTTTGTTTCAGATTCCAGCATCCGCAGTAATTTGCTTTTATCTTCTATTCAGTACTTTGGCCACTGACTTGTGTTTTCCATAGTTAAAGAACCCAGAGCGAAATGCCACTAGGAAAACCAATTTGTGAATAGAATAGAAAAGTCCAGATTGTGCTCAGTTTTTTAAAAATCATTAAAAAAAATTTAGAGTACCCAATTTTTTCCAATTAAGGAGCAATTTAGCGTGGCCAATCCACCCACGCTGCACATCTTTGGGTTGTGGGGGCAAAACCCATGCAAACACAGGGAGAACATGCAAACTCCACACACTGGATCGAACCTGGAACCTCGGCACCGTGAGGCAGCAATGCTAACCACTGCTCCACTGTGCTGCCCTTGATCATTTCTTGTTGCTATTTTGGAAATCATTTTTATTGATTGGAACATCGTTAGAGCTATCATTTGGAAGATGGACTCCAAACAGCCGGAGTGTGGCGACTCTGTGTGCTCTCACCTACAGATCCCCTTCCTACATCTTTTACAAACATTATTATAGTATGTTCTATAATTATTATAGTATATGTTCTAAGTCTTCATGTATGGAGTGATCTGCCGGGACTGTAAGCAGAAAATACTTTTCACTGCACCTCCGTTCACGTGGCAAGAAATAAATCCAATCAAATCACTTATCGATGAACTCCAAACAACTCACTTATCCTAACATGCAGTTTGGGGCATAGCCAGTGCTTCGATTTCCGCATGAGTTGTAAGTTTTCTTGAAGAAAGTGTTTTTTCTTAATCTTCAGTTTTTCATCGCTTCAATTTAGAAAGACTGTTTCCATTTACAGCAGCTGCTTTTTAAAGGATGCAGCATAGGCAGGTTTTCTCATCTATCAGTTCCGGATGCAGAGTCTAGAGTTGAAAGCGTTCACTTTGAGCAGAGATCATGGGAAGAAAGAAAGAAGTTACCGTGCAGACAGTGTCAGTACTGGATTAAATAATTTCTCGTGGGAAACCACTGACAAATTATTGGCTAAGAGACACTCAAAATAGTTATTACAAGAAATGCAGTGGTAATAAAAAGGAGAATAACGAGTACCTGGAAAAGATTATATGGCTGTGATCTTAACCTAGGAGCTTTAGGTTGCATGTAGAGTTTGAACAGTTGTCATTTGAAATCTGAGAATACACTTGGTAGTGCTCATCGTTTATAGCATGCTTTAAAATATGGAAGTAGGAGTGTGGTCATTTGGATAGTTTTTGGGATTCCAGAACGAATTTTGTCAGACTCCACACTTAATATGTAATGACATTCATACAAAAAGATTAATAACTGATTTCATCAGTGACTTATTGAGAAATCTGTAAAGGACTGAAAGGGGTGTTGTTTTTTAAGCTAGAATCAGAATAGTATCACACAAAGAGAGACCACTTGGCTCTTTGCATCTATGTCAGCTGCTTCGAAGAATAATGTGGTTAGCACCACTCTCCTCTTTCCCCATATACTTAAAAGGAGAAGAAAATACAGGGACATTTGAAGCTTACTGTTTGAATGTGTATGCACCGGGCAGGTCATTCCAAATCCTAACCATGCATTGTGTAAATAAAAGAGCATGAATCGGGAGGGATTAAGGAACACATTCTGCTCACAGTTTCAGATCAGGATCTAAGCTGGAAGGTAACTGGGCACATTCAGACTCAGTCGTGAAATTGTCAGAGATGAAAGAGACTTGTGTTTTAGAAGTAAAATTGCTTTGCAGTACACTTTTTTTCCCTCCATGGACTTGAAAGAATGTATTCCCTTAAAATTCTTGTATGGATAAGGAAACACCTGAAAATTCGCCAATAATGTGAGGTTATTTTTCACCAAGAGGAGTGCAATGCACCACAATAAATGTCGTTGATTTAATCACAACTATTTTTGATATGGGGCAGAGGAGTGGGATGAGGAAGGGGAAGCTGGGCAAACAATCACAGAACATCCTATTTGAAATTTTTAGTTCAAATACACCTTGAGGCAGATCACTTATAAGTTTGAGCATGAACAAAGACTGGAGGTGCTGAGTTGAAGCTCAAAAGAAGGCAATTGGGAAGTGGTCTTGGATCTAAGCAAGACAATACAAAACGGTGGCTCTTGGTCAACATTTCATCCACAAGACTGATGTCATTTCAAAGGTACTTCATTACTTTGGAATGTGTGGGTGTGATTGGTGCTATATAAATGGGACATTTTCACACTAGTAAATGGCAAATTTAAAACTGATATCAGGAGAATCTTTACAAATGCTTGGAATGGGTGATGTAATGAGACAAAACACTGCAATAACTGAGATACCGCAGTGGGTAATTGTAGGGTCTTTCCGAATGAATATGTAAGAATGTGTCGAACAATCCTCATTTGCATTCTCTGAGCCAAATTAGTTTGTTTGTGTTCAACCATACAAGATCAGTAATATTCCCTGAAATGGAGACTGGAAAAAAGGATGCAGAGAAAATCATGGAGAGGAAAGGGCTTTTCTGAAATAAGCCATTCATTTTAATCATTCCACCAACGTTCAGATGCCTGGGCCTTCAGCTTTAGCATTCTTTCCTAAATCTCTCCCTCTTTCTACCTTCCTCCCCTACGCAAGACCCTCCATAAAATCCTTCCTATTTGACCAAGCTTTGTTTACCTGCCCTAATATCTTCTAATGTGGCTTGGTGTCAATTTTGTTAATGCTCCTAAAACGTGCCTTGGATGTTCTTATTATGTTACCGGCTCTATAAGTGAAAATTAGCTTTCTGTAACAGAATTCCTAACCAGATTAAATTCTTTATCTCGACTCTATGTTTATGCCTAGAAAGATAGAACAACTCTAATTTTAAGTCTTTGAAGCTGAATTTTCGACTCTTCCTTCAGTTTCTTGCTCTTATCCGTTAAATAAGCTTCTTCTAATTATGCTCAAAGCTCCACATCCCAGAATCAGTCTTAAAACCTGAAATAGAAAATGCTGAGAATATGAAGGTCTGGCAACATTTAAGTAGAGAGAAACCGTTAATGTTTTAGAGAGATGACCTAAAATCATTCTTGCTGCTCTTCTCTGAATCTTTTCTTTAAATCAACTTGAATTTAATTTATACACAGTCACCCCTGTTGATTTGCTTTGCTTTTTCACCTCTGCTAATTGTTCTCTGTTATAATTTGCATGCTCTTGTGCTTTTTAAAATCCACTTTCCACTCCGCTGATTTAGCCTCATTTGGTCAAGCTCCCTTTTAAAATAATCAGTCTTTCTTGTACAACACTTAGCTATGTAGCTTGTAAAACTGTCGTATTTTTATTTTTTTAACTAGTTCGTTCATGGGATGTGGGTGTCGCTGGTTGGACCAGCATTTATTGCCCATCCCTGAAGGCATTTAAGAGTCAACCAATTGCTGTGGGTCTGGAATCACATGTAGGCCAGACCGGGTAAGGCAGACTGATTATCTTCCTGAAAGGGCGTTAGTGAACCTAATGGGTTTTTACGACAAATGAAAATGGTAGTCAATCGACTTTTAATTCCAGATTTCTTTTTATTGAATTCCATCTTCCCTGGTGGGATTCGAACCCAGGACCCCCGACCATTACCCTGGGTCTCTAGATTACTAGTCCAGCGACAATACCACTGTGCCACCACCTCCTCTACCAGAAGTACAGCCTTCCATATGGTAGGGATTAGATCGGGGGATAAAGCAATTTGGGCACAGGATATATTAATGCAGTTAGGACTGCTTGCTTGTGTGACAGGCCGAATGTAACCTCTGTATTTCTGTTTGTGAATCAGGTAAGCAACAGGAGACCTACGGAAGATCTTTATGAATTCTTTTTAATAATCTTTATTGTCTCAAGTAGGCTTACATTAACACTGCAATGAAGTTACTGTGAAAAGCCCCTAGTCACCACATTCCGGCGCCTGTTCAGGTACATTGAGGGAGAATTCAGAATGTCCAATTCACCTGACAGCACGTCTTTCGGGACTTGTGGGAGGAAACCGGAGCACCTGGAGGAAGCCCACACAGACACTGGGAGAACGTGCAGACTCCGCAAAGACAATGACCTAAGCAGGGAATCGCACCTGGGACCCTGGAGCTGTGAAGCAACAGTGCTAACCACTGTGCTACCGTGCTGTCACTAGTCAGTGCCCCCATCCAGAGATTTTTCTGTTCTTCATTACCTTTTACTTTCTATTCAGTTGTTAGTTATACTAACCAGAGGACTTCCGGTTGCGGTGAGGATGAGCTAGCCGCACGTTTCAGCGGCTCCAGCTCCGACGGACCTTCGGGCTCTTTTAAGAGCACCAACGGGGATTTTTTCGGCCGAGTAACCCGGTGTGGGGTGTGTGGGAAGGGAGTCCCCCCCGAACGACGGAAGAAAAAACCGGCGGCGGCGGCTGCAGCCCGAAGAATCTTCGACTATAAGGTCAGAGGGAGAGGAAAACAAAATGGCGGCGGAGAAATCGCAGGCGACATGGGGGCCTGAGCAGGACGAGGTCGTGAGACGGTGCGTGGACCTGCTGAAGAAGGGGGTACTGACCCCGATGCTACAGGCAATTGAGGGGCTTAAGGAGACTTTAAAGACCCAGGAGACTGAGCTCCGCGTGGTGGAGCAGAAGGTGTCAGGTATTGAGGACGAGGTCCTGGGCCTGGCGGTTCAGACTCAGACGCACGAGGCACTTCATAAAAAGTGTGCTGAAAGGATCGAGGCCCTTGAAAACGGAGCGCGAAGGAAGAACCTTAGGATACTAGGTCTCCCTGAGGGTGTGGAAGGAGTGGACTGTGGAGCGTACGCAAGTAAGATGCTGAGCTCACTGATGGGTGCTGAGGCCCATGCGGGCCCCATGGAGGTGGAGTGGGCAGGTCGGATCCCGGCGAGAAGACCAAAAGCGGGAGAACCACCGAGGGCGATAATCGTGCGATTCTACCGCCTTAAGGACAGAGAAGAGGTCCTGAGATGGGCTAAAAAGGTGCGGAGTAGCAGATGGGAGAATGCGGTGGTACGGATATACCAGGATTGGAGTGCGGAGGTGGCGAGAAGGAGGGCGAGCTTCAACCGAGCCAAAGAGGTTTTGCACAAAAAGGTGAAGTTTGGGATGCTGCAGCCGGCAAGACTATGGGTCACGTATCAGGAGAGACACTATTACTTTGAGACGGCGGAGGAAGCATGGACCTTTATTAAAGAAGAGAAACTGGACTGGAACTGAGGGACTGATGCTGCAGGGAATTGTTATTGTTATTGTTTTTGTTAATGTTATGGTGAAAGTTAATCGAGAAGTAAACAGGGAAGGGGGGAGACACTGGGGAAATGTAGGCGCCGGTGAGGGGGGAAAGACGGGACATAGTCGGAGAATGGGGAGGGGGAGGGGAAAGGGAGCTGCGCCAGAAGAGGCGGATCAGGTAAAGGGATGTTCCCGCGCCAGAAAGAATAAGGCGGGAAAACAGGTGCAAGGCGGATGGGAGTTCCCTCACACCGGGGGGGTCGAGGAGTGAGCAGGAGTAGCCGGGGTCAGTTGAAGTCAGCTGACTTACGGAAGTGATATGGGGGGTGCAATCAAGCTAGATAGGGATCTAGCGGGGGGACGGGGGGGGGGGGGGGGGTTCGGACAACTGGGTTGCTGCTGCGGAAATCCAAAAGGGAATGGCTAAAGAGTGGGTGGTCGGGGACGGTGTGCGACGCTGGGGGAGCGAGTGGGAGCGCGGAGGCGGGATATGGGACTGGCCTAGAGAAGGTAATGGCTAGTCGACACGGGAGGGGGCAGGTAGCCCCCTAGTGAGGCTGATCACGTGGAATGTGAGAGGCCTGAATGGACTGATAAAAAGGGCCCGAGCGCTCGCGCATTTGAAAGGACTAAGGGCAGACGTGGCTATGCTCCAAGAGACGCACCTAAAGGTGGCAGACCAAGTTAGGCTAAGGAAAGGATGGGTGGGACAGGTGTTCCACTCAGGACTGGATGCAAAGAACAGAGGGGTGGCCATTTTGGTGGGGAAACGGGTAGCATTTGAAGCAAAGAACATCGTAGCAGATAGCGGAGGTAGATATGTAATGGTGAGTGGTAGGCTGGAGGGAATGGAGGTCGTGTTGGTTAATGTGTATACCCCAAATTGGGACGATGCGGGATTCATGAGACGGATGCGGGATTCATGAGACGGATGCTGGGGCGTATACCGGACCTGGAGGCAGGAAATTTGATTTTAGGAGGGGACTTCAATATGGTGCTGGACCCGGGGCTAGATAGATCCAGCTCAAGGACCGGAAGAAGGCCGGCAGCGGCCAAGGTACTTAAGGGGTTTATGGACCAAATGGGGGGAGTGGATCCATGGCGATTTCTGAGACCTAGGGCTAGGGAGTATTCCTCCTTCTCCCATGTCCATGAAGTGTGCTCCCGGATAGATTTTTTTGTTTTGGGAAGGTCGTTGATCTCTAGGGTGGAAGAAGCTGAGTACTCAGCCATAGCGGTTTCGGATCATGCCCCACATTGGGTGGACCTGGAAGTAGGAGAGGACAGGGAGCAGAGAACACTCTGGCGATTAGATGTGGGACTGATGGCGGATGAGGGAGTGTGTGCAAGAGTGAGGGGGTGTATTGAGAGATACCAATGACGACGGCGAGGTCCCTGTGGGAGTGGTCTGGGAAGCACTAAAAGCGGTGGTCAGAGGAGAGCTGATCTCTATTGGGGCCCACAAAAGGAAAACAGAGGCCAAGGAAAGGGATAGATTACTGGGGGAAATTTTAAGGGTGGACAGGGAATTTGCAGAGACCCCGGAGGAGGAGCTGTACAGGGAGAGGAGACGACTCCAGACCGAGTTTGACCTTCTGACCACCAGAAAGGCGGAGGTACTGTGGAGGAAGGCACAGGGGAGGTGGTACGAATATGGGGAAAAGGCTAGTCGCCTGTTGGCGCACCAACTGCAAAAGAGGGCAGCAGCGAGGGAGATAGGAGGAATTAGGGATGAAAGGGGAGACACTGAGCAAAGGCCAGGAAAGATAAATGAGGTGTTTAAGACATTTTATGAGGAACTGTATAGGTCTCAATCCCCAGAGGGAGAGGAGGGGATGCGGCAGTTCCTGGACCAATTGAGGTTCCCGAAAGTGGAGGAGCAGGAGGTGGCAGGCCTGGGGGCGCCGATTGAGGTGGACGAGGTTATTAAGGGACTGGGAAGCATGCAAGCAGGGAAGGCTCCGGGGCCGGATGGGTTCCCGGTGGAATTCTACAGTAAATATGTGGACTTGTTGGCCCCGTTGATGGCGAGGACGTTCAACGAGGCCAGGGAAGGGGGACTCTACCCCCGACGATGTCGGAGGCGACGATATCGCTAATTTTGAAGAGAGACAAAGATCCGTTGCAGTGCGGGTCCTATAGACCTATTTCACTATTGAACATGGACGCCAAGTTGCTGGCAAAGGTACTGGCATCGAGGATAGAGGACTGTGTCCCGGGGGTGGTGCACGAAGACCAGACAGGGTTCGTAAAAGGGAGACAACTGAATGTTAACGTGCGATGACTATTAGGGGTGATAATGATGCCCCCAGTGGAGGGGGAGGCAGAGATAGTGGCGGCAATGGACGCAGAGAAGGCATTTGATAGGGTGGAGTGGGAGTATTTATGGGAAGTGTTAAGGAGGTTTGGGTTTGGGAACGGGTTTATTCGCTGGGTTAGACTTCTTTATGGGGCACCAACGGCAAGCGTAATTACAGGTCGACATAGATCGGAGTATTTCCGATTATATAGGGGAACAAGACAGGGATGCCCGCTGTCTCCATTGTTGTTTGCGTTGGCAATTGAACCTCTGGCCATGGCGTTGAGAGACTCTAGGAAATGGAGAGGGGTGATTAGAGGGGGAGAAGAACATCGAGTCTCGTTATACGCGGATGACCTATTGTTATACGTGTCGGACCCAGCGGGGGGGATGATAGAGATTATGCAAATTTTGAGGAGGTTCGGGGAATTCTCGGGGTATAGGCTAAACATGGGGAAGAGTGAATTATTTGTGATACATCCAGGGGACCAGAGTAGAGAGATAGAAGGCTTACCGCTAAGGAAAGTGGAAAGAAACTTCCGATACCTGGGGATTCAGATCGCTAGGAGCTGGGGAACCTTGCACTGACTTAATTTGACACGGCTGGTAGAACAAATGGAGGAGGACTTCAAGAGGTGGGACATGCAGCCTTTATCGCTGGCGGGCAGGGTGCAAGCAATTAAGATGATGGTCCTCCCGAGGTTCTTATTTGTATTTCAATGTCTCCCTATATTAATCACCAGGACCTTTTTTAATAAAATAGATAGGAGCATCACGAGCTTTGTGTGGGCAGGGAAAGTTCCGAGAGTAAGGAGGGGGTTCCTTCAGCGTAGTAGGCATAGAGGAGGACTGGCACTACCGAACTTGGGAGATTATTATTGGGCCGCCAATGTGGCAATGATACGTAGATGGATGATGGAGGGTGAGGGAGCGGCGTGGAAAAGACTGGAAAGAAAGTCCTGTAAAGGGACGAGTTTAGAGGCGCTGGTGACGGCACCGCTACCGCTCTCACCTAAAAAGTATACCACGAACCCGGTGGTGGCGGCAACACTGAACATATGGGGACAGTGGAGGCGACAGAGAGGGATGCGGGGAGCCCTGGTGGGGTCCCCTATCAGGAACAACCATAGCCTCGCCCCAGGAAGAATGGATGGAGGATTTCAGAGCTGGTACCAGTTGGGACTTAGGAAGGTGGGAGATTTATTCTTAGATGGGACTTTTGCGAGCTTGGGAGCATTGGAGGAAAAGTATAAGTTACCCCGGGGAAATTTCTTGAGATATATGCAGGTGAGGGCGTTTACTAGACAACAGGTGAGGGAATTTCCGTTGCTCCCGACACGGGATACAGGACAGGGTGCTTTCAGCGGTGTGGGTCGGAGAGGGCAAGGTGTCAGAGATTTACAGAGAGATGAGGGACGTGGGGGAGGAGTCGGTGGGAGAACTAAAGGGAAAGTGGGAAGAAGAACTAGGGGAGGAGAAAGAAGAGGGTATGTGGGCTGATGCCCTAAGCAGGGTAAACTCCTCTTCCTCATGCGCCAGGCTTATCCTGATTCAATTTAAGGTGCTATATAGAGCACACATAACGGGGGCAAGATTGAGCAGGTTCTTTGGAGTGGAGAACAGATGTGGGAGGTGTGGCGGGAGCCCGGCAAACCACGCACATATGTTTTGGGCGTGCCCGGCACTGGAAGGATAGTGGAAGGGAGTGACGGGAGTGATCTCGCAGGTGGTGAATGCCCGGGTCAAACCAAGCTTAGGGTTAGCTCTATTTGGAGTTGCGGAAGAGCCGGGAGTGCAGGAGGCGAAAGAGGCCGATGTCGTGGCCTTTGCGTCCCTAGTAGCCCGGCGCAGGATCCTACTCATGTGGAAGGAGGCGAAACCCCCCGGACTGGAGGCCTGGGTAAATGATATGGCGGGGTTTATTAAACTGGAGCAGATAAAGTTCGCCCTGAGAGGATCGGCTCAAGGGTTCACCAGGCGGTGGCAGCCATTTCTCGACTACCTAAGGGAACGTTAGAGGGAAGACAGATGACCAGCAGCAGCAACCCAGGGGGAAGGGGGGGGGGGGTTTAGTTTAGTATAGGTCAATAGATAATGGGGTTTTGTTACTTGTGTATTGTTAAAAATTTCTATTTTGTTATCGTTCCGTTTGTTTTGTAAGAGGGAAAAATGTTGTTTAGAAAAAATTTTCAATAAAATATATATTTTTTTAAAAGTTATACTAACCAGAAATGTTGAACTTTTCAAATACCTTCTGAAGCTCCCAAGTAAACTAGATCACCGCAACAAAAAATGTACCACAGGTTTTGAGCAAGCTCGAGATGGCCAGATTAGGCAGCACGTGATTATATCTACTGAATTGTTTCTGTGAGTCAGTGTTGTTATCGTTTGAATGATTTCCAGTAACTGCAGGAGTTACTTGTTAGTCCCTATTCCTTTCCAAGCAAAAGCTGTTGGTCATTTGGAAAAAGATGTAACTATAGTTACATACCCCAGGAGGCCATTACTCCGATATTGCAGTTGTATACCAACCTTGTGAGGTATCCACCAACATATTAAAGCTTGTCACAAATCTATCCAGGTGGAGGAGGTTTGACTGTATATGCTTGTTACTCAACTGATGTCGTAAAGGATTTATAAAATGTATAAAGTCCTATTTGAAACTGGATGGTATTGTATGCAAATTGAATTTCTTAATGGGAATGTTGAAGCAAAAATTAAGAGTAGAATCATTTCTCTCAATCTCAATCTCTCTTTCTCCCCCCCCCCCCCCCCCACCACACACACACAAGGGGGGGGGGGGGGGGGGGGGCACGGTAGCAAGGTGGTTAGCACAGTTGCTTCACAGCTCCAGGGTCCCAGGTTTGATTCCCAGCTTTGGTCACTGTCTGTGCGGAGTCTGTACGTTCTCCCCGTGTCTGCGTGGGTTCCTCCGGGTGCTCAGGTTTCCTACCACAGTCCAAAGTTGTGCAGGTTAGATGGATTGGCCATGATAAACTGCCCTTCGTGTCCAAAAACGATGAGGTGGGGTTCCTGGGTAATGGGGATAGTGTGGAGGCATGGGCTTAAGTAGGGTGCTCTTTCCAAGAGCCGCTGCAGACTCAATGGGTCGAATGACGACCTTCTGCACTGTAAATTCTATGATTCACCCACACAGATGCTGCCTGATATGTTGAGTATTTCCAGCATTTTCTGTTTTTATACCAGATTTGCAGCATCTGCAGTATTTTGCTTTTTCATAACCTACTAAGTGGGTTTTATTGTAGAAGAACTACAATGCTGCTAAAAGCTGCTTGCTTTTTTAAACAAGAAAAAGGTTAATTTCTGGTTTTCCACTGCAGAACCATGTCAAGTTGTGATTAATAATTCTACTGCAGTTATGACATGCATCCTATCGGGCTGCATCACAGCCTGGTATGGCAACTGCTCGGCCCAGGACCGCAAGAAACTTCAGTCGTGAACACCGCCCAGTCCATCACACGAACCTGCCTCCCATCCATTGACTCCATCTACACCTCCCGCTGCCTGGGGAAAGCGGGCAGTATAATCAAAGATCCCTCCCACCCGGCTTACTCACTCTTCCAACTTCTTCCATCGGGCAGGAGATACAGAAGTCTGAGAACATGCACGAACAGACTCAAAAACAGCTTCTTCCCCACTGCCACCAGACTCCTAAATGACCCTCTTATGGACTGACCTCATTAACACTACACCCTGTATGCGTCATCCAATGCCAGTGCTTATATAGTTACATTGTATATGTTGTGTTGCCCTATTATGTATTTTCTTTTATTCCCTTTTCTTCTCATGTACTTAATGATCTGTTGAGCTGCTCGCAGAAAAATACTTTTCACTGTACCTCGGTACACGTGACAATAAACAAATCCAATCCAATCCAATCCAACCTGGTACCTGAATCACCTATTTATAGCCCAAAAACCCAATTCTGCCCTTATTCAATGACCTCAACCCACCAACAGTGCATCTTCCCTCACACCACCCATATGATTCAATCCACCATGCCAAGGCGTAACAGTTGAGAACCTATGGCAAGAGAATTGGTTGGACAAAGTATACACCAGAATTCACTCTTTCATTGCAGACTCCACTGCTCGTCCACCTGGTTTTGACCTCCCATAGTGACAGTGTTTGCCCTTTTAGATGTTTCTAGACTGGTCAAGGACTGTGCCAACACCCAACACCAACACCATCCAGGCTGCAGCTGTGGCCCAGTCCAAACCATGACTCCTTGTCGAGGAGTGTCTGAAGGCGGATTTAAAGAGCTCCAGAAAGCCATCAACAAGGCTATTGGTTGGCTTGCTGACTATGCATATGCTTAATAAATAAAATAGTAAAGCGTCTTGTCTTTTTGTGTGAATTACTTCCATATGGGCTGTACTTTTCCAGTTATTGCTTATGTGAGCTCATCTTGGAGGTCAGCACTTGCCTAGGGGTTAAGAATAATAGGTTCATGTCATAAATGGCTCAAATCACTGTCCAATATTTGAGTGCACGGTTTCTCTAAATCGGCACTCCAGTGAAGTATGAGGGAATGCTCCATTGTCAGAGGTGCCATTTGTTTGATGCATTAATGTTCTTTGCCAGTGGCAGAAATTGAAGCCGATATCCAAAATTCCCATTGCACAATTTGACGGTTCGGGGCTTCTATTGGTGTTCGGTCCAGCATTCCTCCTCATCCAATAATATAAAAACACAGATCATCATCTTGTTGCTGTTAATAAGATACAATGCTATGTAATATTTCAATAAACCATCCACAGTTCAGGTTTATCAGTAAGGAATGGTGTAAAATAAATGATGGATTGAATGTAGCTCACCCTTTGAAACCTGGTATTTTCCAGGCATTGTGTAGTTCTTGATTTAAGAATGGTTATTGGAGGTACGGTTTGTAACAGCTGCCTTGTATCAAATTTAGTATAAGGAAGCTGGAGTAAACAGCTGTGATCCCTCTGCTGCTTGTGACCTCTTTCTTATCCCATTGCAATCCACCACCAACCCACCTCTCCCTGCACCCACCAAATCCCAGATTTTATAGCTGATCGCATCGCTGCTTTTTCTTGATGGTGTAAGTATTGTTCTGGAAGTAAGAAAGTTTCCAGGCAACTTGCTCTGAAGGTATCAATGCAAGTAATCAAACTTTCTTTCTTTTGTTGTTCTAGTCTCGAAGGTCAAGTTGGTGAACGACAGAACTAGAACCAACCTTTACATGTACTTATTTATTTACAGAATTACACATTTCAAGCAGTGAATAGCACTATGGCTTCACAGCGCCAGGGTCCCAGGTTCGATTCCCCGCTGGGTCACTGTGCGGAGTCTGCACGTTTTCCCCGTGTCTGCATGGGTTTCCTCCGGGTGCTCCTGTTTCCTCCCACAGTCCAAAGACATGCAGGTTAGGTGGATTGGCTATGCTAAATTGCCCTTAGTGACCAAAAAGGTTAGGAGGGGTTATTGGGTTACGGGGATAGGATGGAAGTGAGGGCTTAAGTGGGTCGGTGCAGACTCGATGGGCCGAATGGCCTCCTTCTGCACTATATGTTCTTTGTTCTCCTAATCCAACAGCCATCATTTTAGCCTGTCCATTTTTTATAGGACCTCCAGCAAATCCCAAGTTAATTCCCATCACCTGCATACAATTAAACATAAATTAATATACAATGGGCTTTTGAATGGTCATTGGCAATTTGCCCTGACAAGAGTGAGTGGAAAAACATTTGGTTAATTATATTTTTGACAATATGGTATTTGTTAATGTTTATTTAGCTATTGATCCGTTTCTTTCTCTCTTTTAAAGCAAAGGATGAAGGGAGCATTTCTGTTGCCTTGGGTTACACAGCCCATCTGGTGCTCATGATTTCCTATTTCCTGCAAATGCCACTCAGGTATCCTATCATCCAGAAGGGTTCCAGGTCCACAATCAAGGACAACATCACAGACAAGCTTTCTGAGAAGGAGAGAGAGTAAGTAGATTTTGCTTGCAATTATTGAGAGTTAAGTAAGAGGATGGAAAAATGTCAATATTGCATTATGTTTCAGCAGAAATTGGGGGCGAGTTTCTCCGACCCTCTGCCGGGTCGGAGAATCGCCGGGGGCTGGCGTGAATCCCGCCCCTGCCGGTTGCTGAAGTCTCCGGCACCGGAGATTCGGCGGGGGCGGGAATCGCGTCGCGCCGGTTGGCGGGCCCCCCCCGTGTGATTTTCCGGCCCGGATGGGCCGAAGTCCCGCCGCTAAAAGGCCTGTCCCGCCGGCGTAAATTAAACCACCTACCTTACCGGCGGGACAAGGTGGCGCGGGCGGGCTCCGGGGTCCTGGGGGGGGGGGGGGGGCACGGGGCGATCTGGCCCCGGGGGGTGCCCCCACGGTGGCCTGGCCCGCGATCGGGACCCACCGATCCGCGGGCGGGCCTGTGCCGTGGGGGCACTCTTTCCCTTCCGCCTCCGCCACGGTCTCCACCATGGCGGAGGCAGAAGAGACTCCCTCCACTGCGCATGCGTGGGAAGTTGTCAGCGGCCGCTGACGCTCCCGCGCATGCGCCGCCCGGAGATGTCATTTCCGCGCCAGCTGGCGGGGCACCAAAGGCCTTTTCCGCCAGCTGGTGGGGCGGAAATTCGTCCGGCGCCAACCTAGCCCCTTAAGGTTGGGGCTCGGCCCCCAAAGATGCGAAGCATTCCGCACCTTTGGGGCGGCGCGATGCCCGTCTGATTTGCGCCGTTTTGGGTGCCAGTCGGTGGACATCGCGCCGTTTCCGGAGAATTTCGCCCTAGATCTCCGCTTCCGCTTTCTTAGCTCTGCTCCTTATGGTGTTTACAAAATATACAAGTTTAACCCTATCTGAATTACCAATTTAAGTCAGTTCCAAATGCAGATTGTTCTTCCTAGCCTTGTAGCCACGTCATTGCAGGTTCCAGCCAAGACAAACTGATGGATAATTGGCAGTGAGCTGAAGAACTGTAAATCAAACATTGGTGTTCCCGGTCCGATGTGCTCCTAAACAATGAGAGCAAATTTGAATTGAACTGCATAGGTGATATCACCTTTGATGGTGTTCTATATTATGGGTTAAGCAGTTTGCTTTTTGTTGTGTACTATGGAGTGGCAAGTGTATTATTTTAAGTGAGTTTTTGACCTGATGGTAATATTTTCTCTGAAAACACACCATATCAAGTGATGGTTAACATATTTTCCAATAAAAATAAGCGTTGACTGCTTTTGACAGTGTGGTCGACAGGTTGGAATGACTATATTGCCATTTGTCAATATTTATCTACACTCATCATTAAGACTAATATATTTTCTCAGTAACTGCATTGCAGTGTTAATGTAAGCCTACTTGTGACACTAATAAAGATTATTATATTTGAACTTCAAGAGCAGCACGGTGGCGCAGTGTGTTAGCCCTGTTGCCTCACGGCGCCGAGGTCCCAGGTTCGATCCCGGCTTTGGGTCACTGTCCGTGTGGAGTTTGCACATTCTCCCCGTGTTTGCGTGGGTTTCGCCCCCACAACCCAAAAGATGTGCAGGGTAGGTGGATTGGCCACGCTAAATTGCCCCTTAATTGTAAAAACTGAATTGGGTACTCTAAATTTTTTATTTTTTTTTAAATAATAATTATATTTGAACTTCAGAAGTTGATTGGGGAAGAAACCTACAACTACCCAATTAATGTTATACCAATTATGTTTTGTAAATAGGAATGGAAGGTATAAGATAACATGGACATATGATCAACAGCAGACCGTCTTTATCAGATAGTCAGTAACAATAGGGAAGTAAATATCCCCGTGTCTGCATGGGTTTTCTCCGGGTGCTCTGGTTTCCTCCCACAGTTCCTGAAAGTCGTGCTTGTTAGGTGAATTGAACATTTTGAATTCTTCCTCCGTGTACCCGAACAGGCCCCAGAGTGTGGCAACTGGGGGATGTTCACAGTAACGTCATTGCACTGTTAATGTAAGCCTACTTGTGACACTAATAAAGATTATTATTGTTATTATAAAGATTATTATTATGATGATGATTATCCTGATTAAGAATACTTTGTGTTGAATGCAAACATTTTTATTTTTGGGTGGAAAGTGCAATGCTGGGCGGCACGGTAGAACAGTGGTTAACACTGCTGTCTATGGTACTGAGGACCCGGTTTCGAATCCCGGCCCTGGGTCACTGTCGCAATGGAGTTTGCACATTCTCCCCGTGTCTGCGTGGGTTCCACCCCCACAACCCAAAGATGTGCTGAATAGGTGGATTGGCCACGCTAAATTGCCCCTTAATTGGAAAAAGAATAATTGGGTACTCTAAAAAAAAATCTTTAAAGAAAGTGCAATGCTGATGTATTTTATGAATGAGCATATTACAGTGATAATATATCATTTCCTATTAAAATTGTTTCATTGGTTAATTGCCCCTTGAAGTCTGATTCTAAAAGCTAATACCTCCGAGTTTCCAGTGCAAATCCTGCATTGATTAGGACAAGTGCATTTGCAGGATTTTTAGGAGCGATTCCATGGTGGTGAAAATGCCAAGTTTTACAGATACAATCAACAAGTTGCCAGCAGTACAAAACAGGAGGCAGAAACAAATCATGAACTTTCATATCAAATGACAAAAATTGCTTAACCATGATGCAAGCTCAGACAATGTGTCAGATCAGTATTTTATAGCATTGTAAGAGGCCAATTGGGGTACTTGTGGTGATTTTCTGAGAAAGTAATCCAATGTGAGTTCTCCCAAGCAATGTCTTCTGGTTGGTTGAGTGGCACAATATTTTTGCAAAAAGGAGAAATCAAAAGCTGTACCGGGCAACATGTTGAGGTTTAGAATAAATTGTAAAATGCCAATAACTTCCAAGTGCGATATCATGCTGTCCAGCTTTTATGGCAGGTCACTGGGTATGTGTTGCTGAAAGAGCGGAATTTGTTCATATGGGTCCATAAGCCCCAAATATGCACTGTATTAATAAACAGTAATACCCCTCAGAAGAAAAGCTCCATTTTCAAAAGGATTTCCTTTGGCTAGAATACAAACAGTTTTAATTCAGAGTTCTTCATGCTGTTGCTGTGTGTGCAGTGGAACTTGTTTTATCACATCAAAAGATAAATGGGTTTCGACAACATGAAATAAATCAGCGGGTGATCATTATAGCAAGCAATGCAGAATAATGTGGTGCAAATCATAGAAGACTTGAAATATCTGATGCTCACTCAAACCTGTAGCCACGACTTGCTGGTTTAAGCCTATGGCCTACCAAATGAGCAAAACCTGGCTGCTGATCCCACTTCAAATGAAGTGTGTCTCCATTAGATTTTTGGATTTTTAAAATAAAATTGGTATTAGGCCTTGTTCCTGCATTTCTAAGCTGAATTGTGAAAAATAAAGTTTGTCAGCTTGATTCAGTGGGACCATTCTCTGATCGAAGTCAAAAGACTATGGGTTCAAGTCACATTCCAGGAACTTCAATACATAATATCACACACAACCATATCCTGCCCAAACTCCTCCACAGTTTCTCAGTATGTAGCACTTCCTCTTCAGAGTTAGAAAGTTCAAGTCCCACACTTAATATTTAGGCCGTCAATCCAATGCAGCACTGAAGGAGTACTGCACTGTCGGAGGTGCCACCTGTAAGATGAGACATTCTTGATGCAATTATCTGGCTCTTCCCTCTCATGGAGATGTGAAAAATTCCATGGTACTATTCGAAGAAGGGCATGGGAGTTGTTTCTGTGAGGCTCCATTTTCCTCCATTATAAGAATAACTGTAACTTTAGAGCTAATGGGTTGCATTCAGTGCTTTGGATGGATTAATGTAAACTGTGTGTATGTGCACAAGTTGTTCCATATAAAGACACGTTAAAAAAAATTGGTCAGAGAAATTAGTTTGTGCAGTCACAGTATATGCCTACCATCTTAATATCTGTAATGTTTATTTTATTTTGTACTTTTAAATGCAGACGGGTTTCAGCATTTGAGAATGTTTCGTCGCTGACCAAGGCAGGCCAGCAGCGCGGTTCAATTCTCGTATCAGCCTCCCCGAACAGGCGCCGGAATGTGGCGACTAGGGGCTTTTCACAGTAACTTAATTGAAGTCTACTCGTGACAAGCAATTTTCATTTCATTTCTTTCATTTTCTGTCCAGCATAAGTGTTTTTTTTATAATACCGTATATATTGTCTTTTATAACTTATTAAATTTGCTGATAATGTGTGAAGTTGGGAGAAGCCGAGGGTGTAGCTAAAGGTGCTCTATAACTGAAGAGTGAAATGTAGCTGGAACTCAATCCCAAGAAATCTGAAGTAATGTACAATAGTTAATAAAACATTATAAACAAAGCCATTGATTTACAGCTGATTGTCAAATTCACTGTTAGCAGTCTGGAACTGAACACCATGATTCAGTCAAATCAATAGCCTTGTCATAAGTAATTCTATTCCATTCATTGTGTAACGTAAATGTGCTTCGAAAGGGACTTGGATGGAAGTAACAGTAAATTTAGTGCTTTTAATGGCTAAACTGTGGCACAGTAATTGAAAGAACTAATCGTGTGCTATGATATTTAGTTAGAGTAAGAAAGCAATCCTACAGGGGTCATGCCCCATCTTTCTTATAGCTGATATTGATGTTGAGCAACATGCACAACTTTATAGTCAGCTCGTTAAGCCAGATAATTGCATCAAGAATATGAGCCCTTTGTATTTGGGAATTGGGCATCGAGTCGTTTTATGTTCCATGGTTTTGTTTTGGGTGATGGCAGTCGCACACTGGAGTATTTTTAATTTTCGAATTCTCCAAGTATCTGCACCTGGCTTGGTTTGTGCGGATGTGGTTTAGGGTTGTCCATAAGCTTCATAAACAATTGAAGCTAGAATCTGCATCGGATCTCTCTCGATGTTTGGTTATGACAACTTATGAATTACATCTGGCTTTGCAAACCTCATTGGGGTTGAACTTTAAACTCATGGCTCCAAAAAGGTTTGTATGACTTCAAGTGGTTTTGAGGGGAAGATTTACAAACATAGCAAGGGAGGCATGTGGAATAGTGTTCAATTCTGCTCATTCTGTTTTGGTAGACAGGCAATGGCTAGCATTTAAAGGACTAAGCCACAGTTTATAATGAAAAGTCATTAATGCGCAAAACCTAGCCAAGGAAAGTGTTCCAAACATGGCTAAGAAAAGCAATCCAGGTTTGTATTGGGCAAAGGAAGAGAATGAGCATATAAAGTTGCCAAAAAACGTAAGCCTGAGGAGTTGGTAGCATTTTAGAATTTTGTGAAGGAGGACCAAGGAAAGGATTAAGAAAGCGAAAATGGAATACGCAGGTAAAGTAGCGAGAAACAATAACAATGTCTACAAAAGCTTCAATATGTATGCAAGAAAGAAAAGATTAGCAAAAACAAATAAATGGAGTCAGGACAATTTATAAGAGGGGGTAAGTTAATAGCAGTGAAACAAAAATACTTTATCTTTCTTCACAAAGGAAAATATTAAAAACCCTCCCAGAAATATTGGAGAATCAAGGGATTAGTGTAAATGAAGAACTACAAAATATTAACATTAGTGCAAAAATACTGCTCGAGAAATTAATGGGACTTAAAATGGATAAATCCCCTGGACCTGATGACCCATATGCCAGAGTGTTGAAAGAGGTGGGTGTAGAAATAATAGATGCCTTGGTGGTTATCCAAAATTCTAAAAATTCTGGAATGGTTCCTGCTGATTGGAAGGTAGCAAATGTAACCCCACGATTTAAAAAAGGAGGAAATGAGTAAATGGTTAGCTTAATGTCAATTGTAGGGAAATTCATGAAGGCCCCGCCTTCTCAACCTTGTCCTTTGCCTAAGGTGTGGTGACCCTCAGGTTAAATCACCACCAATCAGCTCTTCCCCTCAAAGGGGAAAGCAGCCTATGGTCATCTGGGACTATGGCAACTTTACCATTTACCTTTATATTTTTAGAACTCGCGTCACAGATCAGAATAAGGGGCAGCCATTTAGGACTGAGAAGAAATCACTGAGTGTCTTTAAGACAGAGATAGATAGATAGGTTCTTGATTAATAAGGGAATCAGGGGTTATGGAGAGAAGGCAAGCGAATGGGGATGAGAAAATTATCAGCCATGATTGAATAGCGGAGCAGATTTGATGGGCCGAGTGGTCTATTTCGGCTTCTATGTCTTATGGTCTAAGAGGAGGAATTTCTTCTTCACTTTGACGGTGGCGAACCTGTGGAATTCTCTTGCCCCAGAGGGCTAAGGCTTAGTCGTTGATCATGTTCAAGACTGAGATCAATAGATTTCTACATATTAAAAACATCAAGGGATATGGGGATAGTGCAGGAAAATGGTGTTGAAGTAGAAGATTAGCCATGATCTCATTAAATGGCAAGGTAGGCAAGAAGGGCTGAATGACCTACTCTTCCTCTTTGTTGAAAGTACAATATTGCAGATGCTGGAATCATTAGAAAGACGGAGGTTGAATGGTGACCTGAGGTCTACAGGATTGAGAGGCATGGATAGAGTGGATGGGCAGGCACTCTTTCCCAAGGTGGAGGGGTCAGTCACCAGGGTGCAAGGTTTAAGGTGCGTGGGGCAAAGTTTAGAGGAGATGTACGAGGCAGGTTTTTTATGCGGAGGGTGGTGAGTGCCTAGAACGCGTTGTCGGCATTCAAAAGGCATCTTGACAAACACCTGGATAGGATGGGTATAGAGGGATACAGCACAAGGAAGTGCTGAGGGTTTTGGCAAAGGTGGTATCATGATCTGTACAGGCTTGGAGGGCCGAGGGGCCTGTTGCAGTGTTGTGTTCTTCTTAGTTCTTTGAATAGAAAATGCTGGAGAAAATCAGCAGGTCTGGCAGGATCTGTGGAAAGAGAAAATAATAGTTAATGTTTTGCACCAATACTGCTACTTTAGAGCTAAATAGAAGGAGAAATGTGTTGAATTATATACTGTATAACAGGTTGGAGCGCTGGAACGGAGTAGAAAGTACGTGATTGGTGGGAGCTAGGAAAAATTGCAACAAAGATGTCTAGGTCATGATACCGAGGAAGCGTTAATGACAGGCATAGGTGCTAGTAAGTTGCATAGTGTAAGTAAGATATCAGAATGTGTTAATGGGAGAATAAAGGTCGGTGCTCAGTGAAAGCAAAACTTGTGAACAAGTGACGGTTGGCCTGGTGGGGGAGGGGAAGGTTTGCATTAAGACCAAAAATGTTTGTGATGTGCAAAAGATCAAGATAGGGGCAGCACTGCAGTCTCATGGCGCTGAGGTCCCAGGTTCGATCCCAGCCCTAGGTCACTGTCCGTGTAAAGTTTGCACATCCTCCCCGTGTCTGAGTGGGTTTCGCCCCCATATCCCAAAGATGTGCAGGGTAGGTGGATTAGCCACGCTAAATTGCCCCTTAATTGGAAATAATGAATTGGGTACTCTAAATTTATTTTAAATAAGATGGTGTTTAAAATGCTTCCTAACTTACGTTATTGACCTTTGTTGGAAGAAACTTGCCTCTTGACCACACCTTTGGTTATTTAACATATCCCTTTGTCGCTCAGAGCATACTTTGATTTAAAGTGTTTCTGTGAAACACCTTGTGGCATTTCATTATGTTAAAGGCACTATACAAATATAAAATGTTGTGAAACATTCTGGCCTCCCGCTTTTTCTTCATGTTTGTACTTTGATTCGTCTTTGATTATACTCTGTTTATTTTTTCAAAAGGCGAATGCTGGAAGCCTTGGGAAGACATGAGCTTTATAAAGAGTTAAGATTTGAAGGGAGCACATCGCTCTGTGCTCTTCGTCCCCATGGTTTGTACTAGATTCAAATTGCAAACCAATTGAGTGAGAATGGCCACCTGCAAAATATAAATTTTGGTTTTTAAAACCACATTCATCTGAGCCAACAAAGAACTGGTCTTAAATTGTATGACCTCTGCCAAGAATAATGCTTTACAACCTGGCTCACGGAAAAACTTTTACCCAATGTTTCAATCTTGTGCATATCTTGAGTAGCTTTTATTCATTGATATTGAATAGTGTTATTTATAGGGAATGGCTATAATGGAATTTTCTGATTATTGGTGGTGTGGGCCAGTTTACAGGGATGGAACGTTGTTGGTATGGAGTCTTAAATGGTGGACTAGGTACTAATACCTTGTATACTGGAAAGATTATCAATACTGTTTGCTTTGTAACTGTGTATATTTGAGCAATTCAGTTGGCTGTTTTGAGCCTAAGTCTCATTCTGTTCCTTCATCCATCCTCTGTTAAAAACCGAACGCAGTCTATGCTCATTCATTCTCTAGTCTCAATGGCAGGTTTTGTGCCACAGGAGGGTGTGGCAGGTTTTTTCCCCGATTGTGAGGTTTTTTTTATTTGGCTGCAAATTAACTCTTCGAGTGGCTGTGGAGTAGGAAAGATGCACAAGTGACTAGTGTCAGAGGAGTAGTGCTGGGTTATGTGCCTGGAGGTGGCTATAGAAGTGAACAAGCATAAGGCTGAAAAAATTAATTTTGAATATAAAAAAAATTTCAATTGAAGACTGTGCAATGTAGATCAATGAGAACAAAGGTGCTGGGTAAACAGGGCCCTTCAGATTACAACACGGTTAACAACTTTGAATGAGTTGAACTTTGAGTAATGGGAGACAAGTCAGGGCGACTTTTGAATATTTAAGTAACAAGCATGGACATGGGTTTCATCAACAGATGAGCTGAGGAAGGACAGAGATGCGCAATGCAATAAAGGTAACAGTAGGAGGTTGTATTGTGCACATGGTCAGACGCTCAACTTGCGCTTGCATCTTAGTGGCAATTCTGACAATTAGGTTTTCAAAGATATGCTTCAATTACTAACATTGTTTATTGTAACTGAGGAAAGGGTGCAGGTTGCAGTATAATGGGAAGTCAATAGGTTTCTCAAGTCAATTTTGCATGCAAAAATAGCGGGACTTTATTTTTCTTTGAACTGCAGAAATTGGATCTTCTGTAAAATAAGGCAGAAAAATGCAAATCTGCTTTGGTTTTATGCATGATCACTGATGCCAGCTTAAATGTGAAAACACTCAACAAAATTTCATAAACTACACTGATTTAAAATATTTGCTGACAGAGCAGTGGTTGTTTGCTCTACCTGCCATTTTGCTACTTGCTACAGTTGCTGCTACTCTAGTTGCCTTGTTAGAAAGGTTTGGATAAAATTGGCAAAACCGTATTAAGCTAAGTTGAACTGTACTGCCATCATTCTGCATTGTGGAAAATATCTTAAAGCATTATACAATGCAAACCCAAAGAGCTTTCCAATTTATTATGTTGTCGAACACATCATTAAGTTTAAGACATCACGGGCGAGATTCTCCGACCCACCCCGCCGGGTCGGAGAATCGCCGGGGGCTGGCATGCATCCCGCCCCCGCCGGTTGCCGAAGTCTCCGGCACTGGAGATTCGGCGGGGGCGGCAATTGGGCCGGTTGGCGGGCCTCCCCGCACGATTCTCCGGCCCGGATGGGCCGAAGTCCCGCCGCTAAAATGCCTGTCCCGCCGGCGTAAATTAAACCACCTACCTTACCGGTGGGACAAGGCGGCGCGGGCGGGCTCCGGGGTCCTTGGGGGGGGTGGGGGGGGCGCGCGGCGATCTGGCCCCGGGGGTGCCCCCACGGTGGCCTGGCCCGCGATCGGGGCCCACCGATCCGCGGGCGGGCCTGTGCCGTGGGGGCACTCTTTCCCTTCCGCCACGGTCTCCACCATGGCGGAGGCAGAAGAGACTCCCTCCACTGCGCATGCGTGGGAAGCTGTCAGCGGCCGCTAACGCTCCCGCGCATACGCCGCCCAGAGATGTCATTTCCGCGCCAGCTGGCAGGACACCAAAGGCCTTTTCCGCCAGCTGGTGGGGCGGAAATTCGTCCGGCGCCGACCTAGCCCCTCAAGGTTGGGGCTCGGCCCCCAAAGATGCGGAGCATTCCGCACCTTTGGGGTGACGCGATGCCCGTCTGATTTGTGCCGTTTTGGGCGCCAGTCGGCGGACATCGCGCCGTTTCCGGAGAATTTCGCCTCACATGTTTAAAGTTTTTATTTCCATTCCATCATCAGTGCAAACTTCAAATGCTGGCCTATTCCTGCAATACCACCTTCTTTCCAGTTTGAGTCAGAGAGAGAAGAAAGTTGACAACCTAGTTTGGACACAGATTTTCAGCAGTGAGACTTGCACTCCTGAACTCTTTAGATCCCAGCCACATTTATGAGAGGCATAGACTGAGCTCTATGCCATGCAACAGAAAGATCGAAGGAAGCCAACCACCTTCAGACCACATGAACATGACTCCCAATAGCCGGTTAGACTCATATTGTAGGATGGCATGGCAGCGCAGTGGTCAGCACTGTTGCCTACAGCGCTGAGGACCCGGGTTCGATCCTGGCCCCAGGCCACTATCTGTGGAGTTTGCACATGTCTGCGTGGGTTTCACCCCCACAATGTGAAGATTAGGTGGATTGGCCACATCTAAATTGCACCTTAATTGGAAAAAAAATTGGGTACTCTAAATTTATATTTAAAAAAGACCCACATTGTAGCAGGCGTCCATACTATCTACTTATAAATAGAAGAGAATTGTGTGTTGTGGGAAATGTAAGGGGGGGGGGGGGGGGGAAAGAAAAACATAAATGATATTTAAATGAGATCATCATCTTGAGATGACTTTAAATTCATCCTTAACTGGTGAACTGCATCTTCTTTCTCTCTTTTTATATACGAGGCCTGCATTACTGTGGAATGCTATGCGGCCCCCTTACTGATATGCTTAGCTACCCAAAGTTGGACATACCTGGCCCATGTAACAGTCTCTTGCAGTACAAAGTAAATTCTTTGTAGGTGAAGTGTTTGAAGCAGTCATGAGAGGCGTAAGCCACTCTATCAACTTTTTTTTTTGGATCGCTGTCCAATATCTGCAGAAACTTATGATGTCATTATAGGGAAATGCCACAAAAATGCACATTCCCAAACTCTAGCTGACAAACCAAAGGAGGATTGGAGTTGTCAGTGAACAAGTATCTCTGTACGTGATCTTTCATCTTGTTTCCAGTCAGATGAATGTGACTCCCTTTTGTTTCAACAGATTGTAAAGTTATAGAAATAAATCCCTGACTGCAACTCCTGAACTTGAAATGGTACCTCAGCTGTGCAGCTCTGATATATAAGTGACCAAAGAGAAGAGGGCATTTGCAGCTTGTGTGATTAGAGATTGAACTCTTCTGCCATTTTGATGCTAGGGAATTAACTGCAGTGGTATAACTTTGTAAAAGGGGATGTTAACTTGGCAATGCCACAGTTTGGGGATTTGGGGGCTATCAGTGGACCTGGCCTATAACTACAGTAATTCATGGAATAATGCAATGATGTTACTGTCCTACTTAAGGCTAAGCTGCTCTTTGGATCTCTCTCTCTCTCTCTCTCTCTCCCTCTCCCTCTTCTTCCCCCCCCCCCCCCCCCAACCCACCCACCACCACCACCAAAAGCAAGAAATTTGGATGGCATAGATTTATAGTGTCTTTTTCATGATCTCCCTGTCAGCTTTAATCAGTCAAACTTGCACAGCGTAGGCAAACTCCAATTAGCCACAAACAACACTGATCTACCATCTGTGCTTTGTAACTATAGATTTTTGTGCTGCTGCCTATTCAGAGACAATCACCATCTTGATAATGATATCTCTCATGTTTGCAATTTACATGTGTGTGGCAGCGATGGGTTGTTGTGGATGGTGAATCCTGAGCTATATTGTGAGGGGGGAGGGACATTCTCTAGATTTATCAAACACTACTGAACTGGACAACCAAACATTACCATTGATAGAGCCCATTCCTATTCCACACGTTAAACATATGTCTTCAAAAATAGGGGAGAGTATGTATATAATTTGAGGGAAAAATGAGAGCAGTTTGGCAAATTTTATTCCTAAATCCCTTGAAGTGAATACTGTGTAATTTTTGTAGATGTAAACAAGATAATCTTTGTTGCTTTTATCTTGGATTTTGTATTTGATAGTTGGAGTAATGTTGACCCAGTAGTGAAACCTACTCGACGGTTCAAGTGTTTTGCTGACGGATACCATCAACTTACTATAATATATTGATGCTTGGAGCCAAGTCCCTTCCTATCATAATTCCATTACCAGCTTTCAGCACCCTTTCTATTATTCCCAGGGTGCATATGTTTAAAAATCTAATAACAGAAATGATGACAAAAGCCCTGTACAGTAATGGAGGTGAAGCATATAACAGTATTAAATTGGGATTGTCCTGGAATATCAAGGAACCAATACAAAATCCAGTTGTCAAATAACGTGAAATACTATAGGAATAGATATGTCTTTATACACGATTGTCTGCCAGTGTTCTCGGTCTGCTGGTGGTTCACTCACCCCACCTCCACTGTCTGTCTGCTGGTGGCCTCTTTTCTCGTCCCCTCCCCTCACCCCCCACCACCATCTCTGTCTGCCTGTGGTCTCCCCCCCCCCCCTCCCCCCTCCACCCGCTCACTGTCTCTGTCTGCCCGTGGTCTCCCCACCTTCGGTCTCTGTCTGCCCGTGGTTTCCCCAATGACTGTGTCCAATTTTGTTTGCTGTTGTTCCTGTAAAGTGTCTCGAGGCATCTTACTATGCTGAAGGTGCTATACAAATGGAAGTGTTTGTTGCTCCTTTAACGCTGCTGTTTTAGTATCCATGTGAAACGGTTTCTGCTTTGTTCCAACTATTAAGTTGTGGTGAAAATTTAACTTTTACATTGCCTCTCAAAAACTGAAACAAATTCTTTGGAGATGAGCTGAGCATAAGGCTGTCAAACAGGTGAAGCTTTACTATGTCCCATGCATGAGTGGATTGTTCTGTACAACTGCTAATTGAAAGACGAGGTTTAAAAAAAAAGAAAGTCTTTTTTGATGTGGTTTCAATTGTTTAGTAAGTTCATCTATTTCCCCTCATAATTTTCCTTTCCAATGCATGAGGTCATGTTTCTAAATCTTTCTTTAGACTGCAGTTAACTAATCATTTAGATTTGGAACACTAATAATTATCTTAATGTGCTGAGAGTCAACTTGTAAAAAGGGTGAAGTAATAGTTTACAAACCTAATTCATTTGCATGTGCTACAGTTATGTCTATATGAATGACTGCATTATGTATTATGTTAAGAACCACGCTGATGTTAATGCAAAGGTATCCCCAAAGCCTGAGGGGTAACTTGGAATTCCAGTTCGTAGTGGTATGTGTGTTATTTTTCTGGTACAATGTGAGGAACGTGTACAACCCAGTGAGGAACAGTCCAGTCGTCTGAAAAATTAAGAAAGAGTGTTTATTTACTTAGAACAAAAAACATACACGGCAAGGACTATAATACACTGTGACACTTGAGTAGACTGATGACTATACAGACAATTTTCATGCAACTATCTCTTGGTCACCAAATGTACATTACCTGAACTCTGAGGCACCATTTTCCCCTGAACAATATCTAATATTAAGTAATTTTATGAGCTAAATTCAGCAAATAATTACCACAAGGAGGTTAAGGTGGCCACGTCAGGGAAATAGTCTTCAAGTTCAGCGAAAGTAGAAAATAACTGCTTCTTTCAGGATACTGTATCTGAAACTTGATGCAGTTCTGAAGTTGGCTGTCTCTCTTTTTCCTTAGTTAGGGCTCCACAGTTATGCTACTTCTTTCCCTTTGATGTTATTCGCCCTGTGGAGTTGGCTTATGGCAGGTCTGTGTCCATTTTCTTATCTGTCCACTTTGAAGTTGCCACCTCGATAGCCTCATTGTTTTCTCTGATCATATATGCAAAATACTTGTTTTCCACTGATGGGCGAATTTGAGTCTCATTATTTCTCCATCCATCTGCTTCTAATGAACTCCCTATGTTACTTTGTTCTTTTTTTAATCTTAATTTTCCCCTTCTCAACAATTATGACTCCCAAATTGATCCTTTAGTTAAATTAGTGTTTTGCAAATGGAGAAAAAACAGCCATTAAGGGGAAGCTTATTGAACATAGCCAACAAAAATCAAGATAAATAAATGTAGTAAAGTATTAAGGGAATTGTAATGTCTACAAAAAAGATTCCGATGTAAGAATCACACCTGGAATTTTTGCTTCAAAACACCAGTTGCACTCCGCCCACATTCTGCAGTCTTCAAATATCTGCATGAAGCTACAGCCAATAAATTGTACGGGAGATTTGATGTTGTGATAATTGCGGTAATATTTCAAATTTTCCATTAGTGGAGATTTTTAGGAGGAGTTGGTCCTTTCAGTTGAGGACATAAACTGCTGGCTACCTCTGTCTTAACTGGCTTTCATTTGTGTAACTGAGTCTCCACTTGTTGGAGGATGTGGGCTGAGATTGCCAAGATATGCACCTATTTTTCAGCCCTCGAATAACATGCAATGTCATTCTTTACAATATGTTTGAGGTTCAATCTGTACATCTGATTTTTATGGTCCATGATCACAAATATGGTCTTAGTGCAACATGTTTGGTCATGATTTTCAGACTTCTTTTATATTTGGACTTCTTTATTTTGCTCTTTCCTTTTCACACATCCCACTTGTTAATCCAAATGTGTAAACTGGGGGGAAAAGCATGCCAGCTCCATCTCCTGCTCATAACGCACAAATTTTGGTATTAAGCATACTGCTGTGTTGAATTTATACAAGTCTTTCACTTGTGGAATGTGTTACAAAATCGTTCATTCTGATCAATTAGCTACAAAGGTACCTCACTGAACGACTCGGAAGGAAAATTGAATATGCTCCTATTCTTTTCAATGTGAGAGATGTAGTCCATAGAACCGCAGAAATGTATGGCACAGAAGCTAGCCATTCGACCCATTGTATCTGCTCTATCTTCTTTTTGCTTCAGTTGTTATATCCACTTTCTCTTGAGTCAATCTTTGTTTCCACCATTCCTTTACGAGTACCCCTTGCTTTCACAGTGCTAATTTAAAATTGATGATCACCTATTATTGATTCCAGAAACACAGGAAATGAGTAAGAAGCAGTAACAAGGTTATCCAGCACCTTAAACGTAGCAAGACATCCCAAGATGCTTCACAGGAGCATTATCAAACAAAATTTGATACCAAGCTACATAAGGAGATACTAAGACAGGTAACCAAAGTTTGGTCGGAGGTTTAAAGAAGCAACTTAATGGAGAGGAGAGAGAAGAAGACGTTTAAGGAGGGAATTACAGAGCTTGGGAGCTAAACCGCTGAAAATCTGAACCATGACCCATACTAGCTAGGTTGGGTAATAAGGTTTAAATCATGCAACAAGATCTTGTGGTCTTTTCCTCTTTTCCCAATCCCCCACCACGCAGTCCATCCTCATAGATTTCATATCAACTGCAAGGCCCTGATATATGCCAGGGCATAGTGGTTAGTACCATGGCTTCATAAAGCCAGGGTCCCAGGTTCGATTCCCCGCTTGGGTCACTGTCTGCGTGGAGTCTGCACGTTCTCCCCCGTGTGTGCGTGGGTTTCCTCCAGGTGCTCCGGTTTCCTCCCACAGTCCAAAGATGTGCAGGTTAGATGAATTGGACATTCTGAATTCTCCCTCTGTGTACTCGAACAAGCGCCGGAGTGTGGCGACTAGGGGCTTTTCACAGTAACTTCATTGCAGTGTTTATGTAAGCCTACTTGTAACAATAAAGATTATTATTATAATTCGTCTAGATTGTGGCAGTCTGTTAATTCTCAGTAAATACATAGTTAAACTTTTGTAAGATATTAAAGTTGATTGTTTCTTTACTCATCTGGCGGATTATTTCTCAAATCCTCAAACTCGATTGTGACAGGAGGCAAAAAATGGAAAGCCGCACAAATCTTCCCACCTTGAAATCAATACACACTGTGCTTGGGTGTTTCCATGGAGATTAACTGAATACAGTCCCTTATTCTGTAGCCATCTTGGGTGGAAAGACGAAATAGATCATCTCACACGTTGCCTTTGGTTTGTTTTTATATTTTTTGTAACTAATCTGCCCTGGTGTACGTGAGTCTGTGCCGCTGCTCTTTGTTGCAGATATTCTAAAGCATAACTAATCAGTGGATTGCACTGTAACCTGAGCTCTTCAAGAAAATAGGGGCTGCTTTTGAGAGGAGTTCTGGAGTGTCATATCATTCCAGCATGGAATGTGCGAAAAAGGTTATTTGCTTTAAGTAGATGTGATTACCAGACTTTTTGTGGTTTATAGAAGATGCTATCGTATAATCCTCTAAATGTCAACAAAAAGTAAGACTGAAGGTCACAAGGCCATGTTCTGATACTATGCACCAAGAAGGTACCCGTAATTTTGGTGATTTCCTCCGCATAGTTTAAATGAAACAGAATAGGAGTGGAAGAGTGAGGAACAGGAGGAGTAAGTGCAGAATTTAGATGCTTTAAACAAGATTAGAGATTGTTTTTTTCCCCCCCACCTAAAATAAATAATGGTGTGGATAAGGCAGTTGATCTGGGATCAATTACTATCATCAAAGGGAAGTTGGAACAATGTGTTATATGCAATATGGGCAGCACGTTAGCATAGTGATTAGCACTGTTTCTTCACAGCTCCAGGGTCCCAGGTTCGATTCCCGGCTTGGGTCACTGTCTGTGCGGAGTCTGTACATTCTCCCTGTGTCTGTGTGGGTTTCCTCCGGGTGCTCCGGTTTCCTCCCACAGTCCAAAGATATACAGATGAGGTGGATTGGCTGTGCTAAATTGCCCTTCGTGTCCAAAACGTTAGGTGGGGTTACTGCGTTACGGGGATGGGGTTGAGATGTGGGCTTATGGGGTGCTCTTTCCAAGAGCCGGTGCAGACCCTCTGGACCGAATGGCCTCCTTCTGCACTGTAAATTCTATAATTCTATAAACGTGTTGAGGAAGATTTCGAGATCTAAATATGTTAAATAGCTGTTGTCATTGTCAATCCCCTGGATCGACATGGGCGCTGCTGTGCTTCATTGGTTTGTGTGTCCTTGGGTGACTCGACAGCTAAATCCTAGAGCCACAGGTCTTTGGGCAGAGCGGATAATCATTTCCCTCAGGACCAGTGAGGATTCTCAAGCCAGAGTTCTGCTTTTTCTCCTCTCCTGCTTTCTTCACATCTCTGTAGAAGAGTTTTATGCAATTGGTGTCCCATTATATTGCGGCTCATTGGGTGAGGTGTCACTACATGCTACGATTTGTGGCAAGTTGTTCCCATGCATAGATATCAATTTTTTCCCTTTTCAATGAGTTTTTGAGTTTGCTTAAAAAGTCTTCTATCCGCCATGAGATCTGTGCCATCCTTAAATTGTGAAAAGGGTATCTGCTTCAGAAACCAATTATTTGACATCCGGATTCGTTGTCCAGACCAGCAGAGCTGATTTCATACAACCATAGTTGCAATGCTGGAATTGGCTTCAGTAAGGATCGTGGAGGTTTTTGGCAGCTATCAATGACATCTGCTGGAAATTCTTTCGCCACCAGACGTGCCTTTGGTAGGTGGCAGAAGTCTCTCTGCTATATGAAAGGTTGACAGTAACAGCATTGCAGAGAGAATAACCCGGGTGGGAAGAGTCTTTGATTATGCTGCCTGCTTTCCCAAGGCAGCAGGAGATGTAGTCTGAGTCCATGGATGGGAGGCCGGCTCACGTGATGGACTGGGCTGTGTTCACGACTCTATAGTTTCTTACCGTCTTGGGCCGAGCAGTTGCCATACCAAGCTTTGATGCAGCCAGATAGGATGCCTTCCATGATGCATCTGTAAAAATTGGTAAGAGTCAATGTGGACGTGCCAAATTTCATTAGTTTCCTGAGGAAGTATAGGTGCTGTTGAGCTTTCTTGGTGGTAGCAGCGACGTGGTGGACCAGGACAGATTGTAGGTGATGTGCACACCTAGGAATTTGACGCTGTCAACCATATCACCGTCTCCCCTTGGTTGCCATTTGTCATTATAGAAACCACATCACTGAATTGATGAGTTTATGGAAAACAAGTGATATTGCTGCCAAAAGCACCTGCTACGAAATAAGATGGTGGAACTGAGTCACACCGATGCAGATAACAATGTCAATAGTTGTAGTATTTACCTAACTAGTCTGAGGCGAGCATTTAAAAATCACAACCAGTAAAATTGGAGTTAGAATTCAAAAAAAAAAGCAGGGGAGTTATCAAAGTGTCCTGGTCAATGTTTATCCTTCAGACAACATCACTAAACCACATTTTCTGGTTATTTACTCATTGTTGTTTGTGGGACCTTGATGTGTGCCAATCAGCCAGCCGGTATACAGCATTACAACAGCTACTACACTTTAAGTACTTAACTTGCAGTAAATAAAGCCTTTGGGAATCCTTGACATCCTGAAAAAAGCAAATAAATACAAATATTTCTCCTTTTACTCCAAGTCTTGTAAATTTCTGTGTCTTGTCATGTGTCTCAGCATTTTATTTGTGTTTTTAATTATTTATGTTAAACATAACATTGTAACTAGGAGCAAGAGTAGGTCATTTCTTGGCCCCTCGAGCGTGCTCTGATGTTTTACAAGATCATAGTTAATCGGAGTGTTCACTTAACTCCTCTTTCCTGCTTTCCCCCTTTCCTGCCTAACTCCCCTTTCCTGCTTTCCCCCCCCCCCCCCCCCCCCCCCCCCCCCATAACCTTTAACTCCGATGTAGATCAAAAATCTGTCTAACTCTGCCTTTAATACGTTCAATGACCCAGTCTCCCTGCTCTCTGGGGTAGAGCATTCCGAAGATTAATGATCCTCCGGGAAGAAATTCCTCCTCATCTCCATCTTTAATAAAGATCCCTTAATTTGCCCCCCAGTTCTAAATTCTCCACGCGAGGAAACATCCTCTCAGCATGTACCCTCAGAATCTTTTAAGTTTCCATAAGATAACCTCTCATTCTTCTGCACTCCAATGAATATAGGCCCAACCTACTCGACCTTTCCTCAAGACTTCCCTTAATTGAACCAGAAAACCTTTCCTGCACGACCTGGAATGCAAGTAACCCTAACCTCGAATATAAGTATATCCATTGTTAAATAAGGAGACCAAAACTGTAGACCGTACTCTAGGTGCGATCTCACTAATGCCCTGTACATTTGTAAGACTTCTCTACTTCTATACTCCACCCCTCCTTGCAATAAAAGCCAACATTCCATTTGCCTTCCTGATTATTTGTTGTTTGCATGCTAACCTTTGTGATTCATGTACGAGGATACAAGATACCACAGTATTCTGTCTCAATTTATATATCCCTTTTTCTATTTTCTATCCTTCCCAACAAAGTCACATTTTTCCATATTATTGTCAATCTGCCAAATTTTACCCTATCTACACTCCATTGTAGACACTTTGGATCAACTTCCCATCCTCCTTGATTGTTGTGTAATCAACAAATTTGACTGCAATGCACAAATCATGAATGTAAATTACAAATACAGTAGTTGAGGCTTCGCCACTGATTCCTCTGGCATGCCACTATTTAGAGTTTGCCAGCAATGCTGAAATATATTTTCCCAAAATGGTTGTGTGAGGGGTTGTGTGCATGTGAGACTGTGCGCGCACTTTGGAAGGGGGGGGGGGGGGGGTTGCATGTGGTGTGTGTGTGGGCGGGGGGGGGGGTTTGTGATATGCGGTGGGAGATGACCACGAGCTACTTTCCCCTTTGAGGGGGAGAGCTGACTGGTGGTGATTTAACCTGAGGGTCACCACACCTGGCCCCCTTTGGAAGACAATCATAGAAATTACAGTGCAGAAGGAGGCCATTCAGCCCTTCGAGTCTACACCGGCCCTTAGAAAGAGCACCCCACTTAATCCCATGCCTCCACTCTACCCCAGTAATCCCAACTAACCTTTTGGACACTATGGGGCAATTTATCATGGCCAATCCACCTAACCCGCACATCTGTGGACTGTGGGAGGAAACCAGAGCACCCGGAGGAAACCCACGCACACACGGGAAGAAAGTGCAAACTCCATGTCACCCAAGATCGGAATTGAACCCGGGTCCCTGGAGCTTTGAAACAGCAGTGGATTGGATTGGATTGGATTTGTTTATTGTCACGTGTACCGAGGTACAGTGAAAAGTATTTTTCTGCGAGCAGCTGAATGGATCATTTGTACATGAGAAGAAAAGGGAATAAAAGAAAATACATAATAGGGCAACACAACATATACAATGTAACTATATAAGCACTGGCATTGGATGACGCATACAGGCTGCAGTGTTAATGAAATCAGTCCATAAGAGGGTCATTTAGGAGTCTGGTGACAGTGCGGAAGAAGCTGTTTTTGAGTCTGTTCGTGTCTGTTCGTGCGTGTTCTCAGACTTCTGTATCTCCTGCCCGATGGAAGAAGTTGGAAGAGTGAGTAAGCCGGGTGGGAGGGATCTTTGATTATGCTGCCCACTTTCCCCAGGCAGCGGGAGGTGTAGATGGAGTCAATGGATGGGAGGCAGGTTCGTGTGATGGACTGGGCTGTGTTCACGACTCTCTGAAGTTTCTTGCGGTCCTGGGCGGAGCAGTTGCCATACCAGGCTGTGATGCAGCCCGATAGGATGCTTTCTATGGTGCATCTGTAAAAGTTGGTAAGGGTTAATGTGGACATGCCGAATTTCCTTAGTTTCCTGAGGAAGTATAGGTGCTGTTGTGCTTTCTTGGTGGTAGCGTCGACGTGGGTGGACCAGGACAGATTTTTGTAGATGTGCACCCCTAGGAATTTGAAACTGCTAACCATCTCCACCTCGGCCCCGTTGATGCTGACAGGGGTGTGTACAGTACTTTGCTTCCTGAAGTCAATGACCAGCTCTTTAGTTTTGCTGGCATTGAGGGAGAGATTGTTGTCGCTACACCACTCCACTAGATTCTCTATCTCCCTCCTGTATTCGGACTCGTCGTTATTCGAGATCCGGCCCACTATGGTCGTATCATCAGCAAACTTGTAGATGGAGTTGGAACCAAGTTTTGCCACGCAGTCGTGTGTGTACAGGGAGTAGAGTAGGGGGCTAAGTACACAGCCTAGCGGGGCGCCGGTGTTGAGGACTATTGTGGAGGAGGTGTTGTTGTTCATTCTTACTGATTGTGGCCTGTTGGTCAGAAAATCGAGGATCCAGTTGCAGAGTGGGGAGCCACGTCCTAGGTTTTGGAGCTTTGATATGAGCTTGGCTGGGATTATGGTGTTGAAGGCAGCGCTGTAGTCAATAAATAGGAGTCTAATGTAGGAGTCCTTGTTTTCGAGCTGCTCTAGGGATGAGTGTAGGGCCAGGGAAATGGTGTCTGATGTGGACTGGTTGCAGCGGTATGCGAATTGCAGTGGATTAAGGCGTTCTGGGAGTATGGAGGTGATGCCTTCATGATCAACCTCTCGAAGCACTTCATTACGACTAAAGTCAGGGCCACTGGTCGGTAGTCATTGAGGCACGTTGCCTGGTTCTTCTTTGCTACCGGTATGATGGTGGTCTTCTTGAAGCAGGTGGGGACCTCAGAGTGGAGTAGGGACAGGTTAAAGATGTCCGCGAATACCTCTGCCAGCTGGTCCGTGCAGGCTCTAAGTGCACGACCAGGGATCCCGTCCGGGCCCGTCGCCTTCCAAGGGTTCACGTTCAGGAAGGCCAATCTGACTTTGGAAGCTGTGATGATGGGTATGGGTGAATTATGGGCTGCTGGGGCACTCGCCAGCGGATTTTTGGTTACCTGCTCGAACCGAGCATAGAATGCATTGAGTTCATCGGGGAGGGGTGCGCTGCTGCCAGAGATACTGTTCGGCTTCGCTTTGTAGCCCGTTATGTTGTTTAGTCCTTGCCACAACCGCCGAGAGTCTGTCTGTGACTCTAGCTTGGTTTGATATTCTCTCTTGGCATTCCGGATGGCTTTGCGGAGGTCGTACCTGGATTTCTTGTGTAGGTCAGGGTCGTCTGCCTTGAACGCCTCAGATCTGTCCTTCAGTAGGGAGTCAATCTCGCGATTGAGCCATGGTTTCCGGTTGGGGAACGCACGTACTGCTTACTTTGGCACGCAGTCGTCCACACATTTGCTGATTAAGTCTGTGACGGTGGTGGCATACTCATTTAAGTTGGTCGCTGAGTTCTTAAATATGGACCAGTCCACTGTCTAAGCAGTCACGTAAGAGCTCTTCTGTCTCCTCGGACCAGCACTGCACAACCTTCTTAGCTGGATTCTCCCGCTTGAGTTTCTGCTTGTATGCCGGGAGAAGGAGCACCGTCTTATGGTCTGATTTCCCAAAGTGCGGTCGGGGGATGGAACGGTAGGCGCCCTTGATTTTTGAGTAGCAGTGGTCAAGAGTGTTGTCGCCCCTGGTGGGACAGGAGATGTGCTGGTGGAATTTTGGCAGTACACTCTTGAGGTTGGCCTTGTTGAAGTCTCCGGCCACGATGAACAAGGCCTCCAGATGTTCTGTTTCGTAGTTCTTTATTACTGTGTATAGTTCGACCAGCGCCTTCCTCACTTCTGCCTGGGGTGGGATGTAGACCGCTGTGATAATGGCTGAAGTGAACTCGCGTGGAAGATAATATGGGCGGTACTTCACGGTCAGGTATTCCAGATCTGGAGAGCAGTAGGTCGCCAGAGTCGCCACATCCAAGCACCAGGAGGCGATGATGAGGAGGCATACCCCTCCTCCCTTCGCTTTGCCTGATGATGCCGTGTGGTCCGCCCGGTGAATTGAGAAGCCTTCAGGTTGTATGGCACAGTCCGGTGAGGCGGGGGTGAGCCATGTCTCTGAAACAGAGCACACAGCAGTCTCTTACTTCCCTCTTGAGAGGTAAGTCTGGCGTTAAGTTCATCCAGCTTGTTTTCGATCGCTTGGACGTTTGCCAGGAGTATGCTGGGGAGAGGGGTCTTGAAACCGCGTTGCTTCAGTCTAACCTGCAGACCGCCGCGTTGCCCTCGTTTCCTCGGTCGGCGGCTGCTGCTGGATGATCCTGGGATCCAATGGCAGATGTCAGCTCTTGTGGAAGGTAGGTGGTTGCGTCTGGCGGGATCCAAGGCGCTGGCGGGGAACAGGGCGCTGTTTATGTATCTGGGGTCGCGTCTGGCAGTGTCCCGGGCACTGGTTGAGGTAGAGGGGTTGCTAGGGGGGCATGTTTGCGATCTGGATGGGTCCCGGCGTTCTGCGGGCGCGGGAATACCTTGCAGCATGTTTGGGTCCTCGCGCGGGGTCTCCGCCGTTTCGGGGGTCGTGGGCAGGGGCTTCCTGAGGCAGGTTGGGTTGGGTCCCGTGGTCTGTTCCCTCCCTGGGCGCTCCTGCGGTCGGATCTTGAAGTGGGCCCGGTCGGGCCTCCACGTGGATTTTTCTTTCTTCCATCACCAGGTAGGTCGGGTTGGTGGACGGGCCTCTCCGGGTCGGGTCGCTGGGCGGGTCTCTGGGGGACGCGTTGGGCCGGGTCTTGCTGTCGGGGGTCGGGTCGGGAGCTCTGGGGACTGGGTAAGGCGATCCGGGGGCTGGCGTTGGTAGTTAGGCCGGGTTTGGAGCTCCGAGGTCCGGGTCGGCTCCAAATCGAGGTTGTGGCTTCACTTCCGGTTTGGGCCCGATCTTCCAGGTCGCGGAGGTCAGGTCGGGTCAGGTCAAAAGGTCTCCAAGGGCCTCGGAGGATGTTCAAGCCTGCAAGAGAGGTTAGTAATAATGTTAGTTTTAGAATTAATTTTTAAAAGATTAGAACGAGTATAAGTTAAGTAAAAAGTGGATCTGTTCGGGAGAGCTCGCAGAGAATCACCTTGCTCCGGCACCATCTTGGTAAAGGATGCCACCGGTGCCAGCCACCGTGCCAGTGAAGCCACTTCTTTAAGACCAGGGAACTTTCCTTTACTCACATTAGCTATCGTAGTACTTTTTCTCGAGAGATTTTGATTGGTTTAAGTTCCACAGTCCACTTTGTGCCTTGGTTTTTATCTTTTCTATCATGAAGGCAAATACAAATTACTTTCACAAAGTCCTGAAGTCCTTGCCATTTATTTTTTTCACATTATTAATTGTGTATTCTCATCCTCTCATAGAGGAGGCGGTAGCATAGTGGTATTGTCGCTGAACTAGTAACCCAGAGACCCAGGATAATGATCTGGGGACCTGGGTTAGAATCCCATCACAGCAGGAGATGGAATTTCAACTGCATAAAATATCTGGAATTAAAAGTCTAATGATGACCATGAAACCTTTGTAGGTTGGTTCACTAATGTCCTTTAAGGAAGGAAATCTTCCTTCTTTAAGGAGACCTTACCTGGTCTGGCCTACATGTGACTCCAGACCCACCCAATGTAGACTCGTAACGCCCTCTGAAATGGCCGAGCAAGTCACTCAGTTGAATTCAACGGCTACGAAAACACAAAAAAGGAATGAAACTACCCGGCATCAAACCAGGCACAACTGCAAACCCAGCCCTGCCGACTCAGCAAAGTCCTCCTTTCTACATCTGGGGGCTTGCGCCAAAGTTGTGAGAGCTGTCTCACAGACTAGTTAAGCAGCAGCCTGACGTAGTCATACTCGCAGGATCATATCTTACGGACAATGTCCCAGACACCACAATAGTATGCAGTTGGGAGGGAGTTGCCCTGGGAGTCCTCAACATCGACGCTGGACCCCATGAAGTCTCATGGCTTCAGGTTAAACATGGGCAAGGAAACCTGCTGATTACCACGTACCGGCCACCATCAGCAGATGAATCAGTACTCCTCCGTGTTGAATACCACTTGGAGGAAGCACTGCGGGTGGCAAGGATGCAGAATATGCACTGGGTGGGGAACTTCAATGTCTAGCATCAAGAGTGGCTCAGTTGTGCCACCACAGACCGAGCTGGCCAGGTCCTAAAGGACATAGCTGCTATACTGGGACTGCAGCAGGTGGTGAGGGAACCAACAAGATGGAAAAACATACTTTATCTCATCCTCACCAATCTGTCTGCTGCAGATGCAGCTGTCCATGACCGTATCAGTAGAAGTGACATCTTCAAAGAACTCGCGCAAGTTTGTCAAGCATGGCTTACCCTTCATAAGGCCTTGCTGACAATGGTGGCTTGAGCTTTGTCTTTCCAACATCATCACGGCACAGAAGGAGGCTCTCTGCAGAGCAATCCACTCAATCTCATTCTGTTGCTCCCTCTCCATAACCCACTAAGTATATTTTTCAAATGACTCAGGCCAGTTTCCGTTTTAAAAGTACAAGGGCAGCACGGTAGCACAGTGGTTAGCACAGTTGATTCACAGCTCCAGGGTCCCAGGTTCGATCCCTGACTTGGGTTACTGTCTGTGTGGAGTTTGCACGTTCTCCCCGTGACTGCATGGATTTCCTCTGGGTGCTCCGGTTTCCTCCCACAGTCCAAAGATGTGCAGGTTCGGTGGATTGGCCATGATAAATTGCCCTTAATATCCAAAAAGATTAAGTGGGGTTATTGGGTTACAAGGATAGGGTGGAGGTGTGGGCTTAAGTGGGGTGCTCTTTCTAAGGGCTGGTGCAGACTTGATGGGCCGAATGGCCTACTTCTGCTCTAAATTCCATGAACCAGTTTGGATGGATACTGAATTTTTTCAGATTTAAATGGAAACTCTTTAGTATACTAAGATATGATCGTACTATTGTGTGACTTTGTGGTCTGTTGTACTTCAAACCTGTTTCAGTTCTGATCAATTACAATCAAGCGTTTAATAAAAAGGAGAACTGGCGTTTAAATAGCACCTTTAATATGATACAAAGTTGTTAAGTCTCTGGAAGACCAAGCATTGAAGAAGAGTTGAGAGAGGAGACCAAATGCAAAAATTAGATTTTGAAAAGTACTTTAGAAGGGAGAAAGGCTTTGTGCATTTGCGAGCACAAGACAAATACTGAAGGATCAGTGACCAAAGGTGAAGTAGAGAAATTAGGGATGTGAAGGAGGTCAGGATTAGAAAGACATACAATGCTGGAAGCACATATGTCTGGAAGACATTTTACAGGTAAGGAAGTACAAAGTATGGAAAGCATTATAAATCAAGACAGAATTTGATGTATTAAGGTACTGGGAGCACTGAGGTTAATGAATAAGAAGCTGAAATGTGGAATTAGACGGAGGAGGCAGAGTTTTGAATGAGTTGTAGTTTTTGGGCGGCTGGTGAGAACGTTGAAGTCACCAAGCATGGATTGCACAGACGCGTAGGCAGTGTTTCATTGATAGTTGGGGGTGAGGTCAAGACAGTGATGGGTGATTTTGTGGAGGGTTTAATAGCCTGATCTTGGCTACAATGCATAGTTTAAGCTCAGTTCAGGGTTAAACAGGAGACCAAGGATGGTTATTGTCTGGTTCCTTCTGAATGGGAGGGAGATGGAAACCAGCGTTAGGAAGCAGTTTAAAGCAAGAGTTGAACAGGCAGACTCAGTCTTAGCGATTCTAAGCAGAATTATGTTTCTGCTACTCTGCAACTCAGTCACATGTTTAGCGCATTCAGGATCTATTGTTCGGTGTCTGCAGCTCACTGAAGCATGATTAATTAGACTACAGAATGATACCCTACCCTTTCCCCAACAGTAATTCATTTTCTAACTGTTTGATTTTTTGGCAGGGCCACTGATGGTGACAGGTTGCTTTTCTTTTTTTTTAAATGCTTCTTATTAATGTCCCTTCTTATGTGAAGGATTCTCTATAATGTTGAGGCTTATTAAAACCAAACCAGCTGCAGTAACTTCTCTGGTATGTAAATAAATTAAACATTATGAACTGAGCAGTGCCCACAACTCTTCAAAGAGCAGTAATTTATTCTGTATTTTGAAGGCTTGTTCCAAGAAGGTTATTTCTAACCGTTGAATCTAACCTACAACCTTTTGAGGAGGATTTGTTGTTTTGCACCAGTGATAAATTACCCTGTTTGCACTTATCAATACCAGGTTAACTTAATGCTTCCTTAAATTCTCTAGCTCATCTACTCTATTTAATATGTTCCCTTACTCCCTCTAATGTATTATATTACAGGAATTTGGAGGAAAGCTACATGTGCAAATCGGCCAGATCCCAGATCGACAAACGATAAAGGATTCATTGAGATTATTCTATAATAATCTTTATTAGTGTCACAAGTTGGCCTCACAACACTGCAATGATGTTACTGTAAAAATTCCCTAGTCGCCACACTCCGGCGCCTGTTCGGGTACACTGAGGGATAATTCAGAATGTCCAATTCCCCTAACAAGCACGTCTTTCGGGACTTGTGGAAGGAAACCGGAGCACCCGGAGGAAACCCATGCAGACACAGGGCGAACGTGCAGACTCCGCACAGACGGTGACCCAAGCTGGGAATCAGATCTGGGCTCCTGGAGCTGTGAAACAACAGTGCTAACCACTGTGCCATTTGGGTCCTCAGTACCAGTTATAGAATCCCTACAGTGTGGAAGGAGGCTATACAGCCCATTGAGTCTGCACAACCCTCTGAAAGAGCACCCAAACCAGGCTCACCCTATCCATGCAGTCCCGTAACCACACTTAACCCACATATCCCTGGACACTAAGGAGCAATTTATCATGTCCAATCCACCTAACCTACAAATCTTTGGGCTGTGGGAAGAAACCAGAGCACCCGGAAGAAACCCACGCAGGCACAATGCAAACAAACACCACAGTCACCCAAGGCTGGAATTGGACCCGGGTACATGTAGCTGTGATGCAGCAGTGCTAACCACTGTGCCACCGTGTTGCTCAGTCGTACGACAGCACCCTTCTTGTTACAAAGCTGGGAACCCTACAAACGAGAAGAGTTAATATTTGTATTACATTTGGAAAATCCATTGGCAGTCTACTAATTTCAGAACTGGCTATCCCACCTTACCCAGAGGCAATGCAGAAACTCAATTCAACCTTATAAGATGTGGGATGGAAAGGTACTGATGTAGCCCTATGCGCCTAACAAGCACGTCTTTCAGGACTTGTGGGAGGAAACCGGAGCACCCGGAGGACACCCATCAGACACGGGGAGAACGTGCAGACTCCGCACAGACAGTGACCCAAGCCAGGAATCGAACCTGGGACCTCGGCGCCGTGAGGCAACAGTGCTATCCACTGCGCCACCATGCTGCCCCTTCTGTGCAGAATCTTTTGGGGGGAGAACCTTTCAGGACCAAACTGAAACACCTCTGTTCAGATGAGAGTTCTAGGACTAACTGCCTTTTCAGACAGAACTGGCTCCTCCCATTAACAACATCATCTGTACCCAAAGCATAAGGCATGCTTTTGTCTATTCTTACAAGATGTCCCTTGACTTGTTTAGCCAAAGCCAAACACGATACCCCTCATAAATTATCTATAGCCCAGAGGTCCTTCAAATGTAAACAGTATTCCATTAGCTAGCTATCAGTAAGCACGTCAACAGTTCTCAACGTTTCACTTGCTAATGAATTATTACCTCACTTTTATGACACCTTGATCACAGCTCTAGCAGCCATGCTGTCTGTACATCTCAACCAAGGACTTTATAACATTACTGTAAAAAATATAAAATATGCCAATTTCTTACATTCATCACACTGTGCTGTACCCCAGTAGCTTATGCTGTGATATTACTGCAGAGGATGTAAGCTTCATTCCTCTTTCCTTTCACCCCTCTGAAAGACTGGGATGGTAGCACGAGTAATGGGAAGAGCAAACATTGAAGATCTTGGATCTCCACTTCATAAGCATAATTCCTTTGACACCTTGTTAACAATACAAATTGCCATAAAAGAGAGGCTTTCACTTCCATAGCACTTTCCCTGACTTCAGGACGTTCCAAAGCACTATGCAGCCAGTAAAGTATCATCAGTGTTGTAATGTAGGCAGCATGGGTCATAGTTTGATGATAAACTTTTTTGGACTGAGGTGAGGAGAAATTTCTTCACCCAGAGAGTGGGGAATCTGTGGAATTCACTACCGCAGAAAGTAGAGTAGTTGAGGCCAAAACATTGTGTAATTTCAAGAAAGAATTAGATATAGCTCTTGGGGCTAAAGGGATATGGGCGAAAGGCGGGATCAGGGTATTGAACTTGATGATCAGCCGTGGTCATAATGAATGGCAGAGCAGGCTCAAAGGACTGAATGGCCTCCTGCTTCTATTTTCTAATTATGTTTCTGTGTATGTCTGGTAGCCAATTCACACTTTGCAAACTCCCACAAACAGGATTGAGATAATGACCAGATTATTTTGTTCTAATGGTGTTGATTGAGAGAGAACTTTTGGCCAGAGCATTAGGGAGAACTTCCCTGCTTTTCTTTAAAATAATGCCACAGGATCCTTTCTGTCCACCTGAGAGGTCAGAGAGGGCCTCGTTTGATGTCTGATTCAAAAGATGGCACCTCCAACGGTGGAGTGCACTCAGACTGCGCTGGAGTGTCCACCTCAATTTGTGTGGTTGAACATCGGGCCACAGCCTACCAACTGAGCTGTGTCTGACATTTGCCATGACTGACTAGACTCTTGTTTTAATCAAAGTGAAAGTTACTTTCTTCCCCATGCACCACTTTGTTGTTGCTTTTGTTTGATACAATGTGGCTTACAGAAAGTTGCAATGGATTTGCAGGTTAATGTCTACAGGCCTGCAGAATTTAACAATGTGCAAATGTTCTGCAATATCAGGAACTCTCCCTGCATCATGTTTACCGTGGCATGTTGGTTGATGCTTGGGATAAGATTTTGTAAATCGTTTCCGTGGCATCCTCTTCGCCTGATAAGTTGATTAATGCCACTTCTTAGTTTAGATTTTTTATGCATTACTCAGGCCACATATAATCATTAAATGCAACTTTTTAAAATTGCTGCCTTTTATATTTTCATCTGAATATGCTACGTCCTGCTGGAAGGGTAAATTAACCTGCTTCCTGACTGGTGGTGCTCTTCTGGCAATTTTACTTCACTAATTTCCCATGATATTGCACTCGCAGCTTGGAAATCGCCCAACTGGTTTATTCCAGTATTTATGTTCCATACAAAACTCCCCCTGCCACTCTTAATCTAATCTTATCAACATACTCTCTTTATTCCTTTTCTTCACTCGAGGGTGTTTTGCACTTTCCCTTAAATGTATTTATGCCAGAGATTTGAGCACTATATAGTCTGACATCCAGTGCGCCATTGCTGGAGGAGGGTTTGTGGTGTGAGGTGTTGCAGAGGGTTAACACCTCAACTTTGTTACTGACACAGCTGAAGGAGAGTACAGGTGCACCTTACAAAGTCAAAGATGAGCCCTCTGATCGAAGGGGTGGAGGATGTCTGTGAGCCATGTGGAAGGGGCACTGCGAACCATGTTCATATGTTTTGGTCCTGCCTGAAGTTGGAAAAGTTTTGGAGGATGGTGTTCAGCACCATTTTAGGGTTTTGCACGTGGAAGTGAAGCCCGGTCCCCTAGAAGCCATATTTGGGGTGTCGGACTGGCCGGAGCTGCAGCTGGATGCGGAGGCAGATGTTTTAACCTTTGCCTCGCTGATTGCTCGTAGGCGGGTCTTTTTGGGGTGGGGGGTCCGCTTCCTCACCCTGTATCTCGGTGTGAAGGGGGGAAATGTTGGAGTTTCTGACCCTGTAAAAGTAATTTTAAAAACATTTTAAAAGAAGTATTTTAACAGAATTCATAGGTACCTGTATTTCAGCCAGACTTAACATTTTTATAAACCTTTACCTCGGACTTTTCCTTTGAAAGAAAATAAATGCTTTTCATAGATCCAATGCTTGAAAAGATGTTAATCCAGAAGTGGAGTCCAACCTCTTAGTTTAAGTTAAACAAATCAATTTCAGATGCTTTTAAATCCCCATTTTAAATTTGCAGCCTATGAGATGTTTCTTTCCTTTCTAGCTTGATAGTAGCCCCCTTGAGTCAATTCTCTTGCCCAATTTCAGCTGACAGAGGTGCAAGATGAGAACCCATCAGCCTGTTGCAACTGGTTTAGCTGTTTTTTTTTTTTAAAGCGGTCCGATAGCACTTTCTGAGACAAGTAAGTAGTCTTGATTGCATTCGAGTTAATGTTTCTCCCCACACTTTTCACAGTAACATAATTCTCGTGACAAAAGGTTGTTATTATTATTAGAATCTACAATCACCTAACGCCTGCTGAGGTCTCTCAAAATACGCTCTGTTGCACTGCTGCCTCACTGCGCAAAGTCCCAGATTCGATCCCGGCTCTGGGTCACTGTCCGTGTGGAATTTGCACATTCTCCCCGTGTTTGCATGGCTTTCGTCCCCACAACCCAAAGATGTGCAGGGTAGGTGGATTGGCCACGCTAAATTGCCCCTTCATTGGAAAAAATGAATTGGATACTCTAAATTTATTTTTTTAAATGCACTATGAATTATTTTTCAACAGCACCAAAAATAAATTAACTTCTCATTGTTGCTCGAGTGGTTTTGCAGTGTGCTGAATTTTTTTCCCCATTTGTGTACATAAGCACTGCACTACATAGCAGCTCATTGTATGTAAAGCGTTTTGGGACATTTCTGATACCTGATGAAGTGCTATGTAAATACAAATCTTCCATTTACTATAATGCCTGCTGCCTTGTTTTCTTGGTAATCAATTGGCTATCTCAGAAAACTGGAATGGAATGATCGCATTTCAATTGGTCCTTAAGTATGGCTGTCATCGCGCATTGAGCGGCAGTGTGTTCCGGCTGTTTTTGTCCATCATTGATGCCTATTGCTCAAAGAACCAACAAAATAGAATAAGGCTGCCCACAGCAAGCTTGACAGCTTCCCATACTTATGTGGCATGGAGCCAATTGTACACGCTATTTTGTTTTGACCTAGAGTCAAATGTCCTTTGTTTTCAGTGATTCAGTAAAAAAAATAGTGATTTCAAGGCTATTAACCTCAGCTAAGTGTTGGTTATAAATTGGTCTTAGATTTGAATGTCTTAACCCTTAAAGAGACACTGCCCTGATAATTCACTGCAAACAAAGAAGGTTTTCACTGCAGGCTAGGAACAAAATATCCTTCCCTTGTACAGATGACTGTTAGTTACACTAGGAACACTGTTTGCAATTTGGTCCCCATGCCTCTTCGCACACGGTAGTCCTCTGACCGCAACTATTTGCAATCTATATAAATGATCTGCAAGCAGGGACAGAGTGTAACATAACATTTGCAGATGATTCTAAAATAGGTGGAAAAGCAGGCAGTGAAGAGAAGACAGACGGACATAGTTAGGCTAGGAGAATGGACCACAATTTGGGAGTTTAATGTGGATAAATGTGAGGCTATATTGGCCAAAAAATAGAAAGGCAAGTTATTATCATGGAAAACAGGTTCAAGATGCCTCGGGGCAGAGGGATTTGGGTGTCTTTGTTCATGAATCGCTGAAAGTCAGTATGACGGTACAGCATGTTATTAGAAGGTCAAATGGCATGTTAGAGTTTATTGCAAAAGGACTGGAGTATAAAAGTAGAGAATTGTTGTTGCAATTGTATAGGGTGTTGCTGAGACCACATCTGGAGAATTATGTCGACTGTTGGTCTCCTTATTTGAGGAAGCATGTGGTGGCAATGGAGGCGTTCAGAGGAGGTTCATCAGATATGACTCTGGGGATGAAAGGGTTGACCTTTGAGAACAAAGAACGATATAGCATAGGAACAGGCCCTTCGGCCCTCCAAGCTTGTACCGGTCATGAGTGATTAAGAAGTTTGGGCTCATACTTGTTGAGTTTAGAAGAATGAGAGGGGATCTGATTGAGGTGTATAAAATACTAATAGGGATTGATAAAGTAGAAATAGACCAAATGTTCCCCCTTGTGGGGCAATCTAGAATGCAAAGTCATGGATGTAGGTTGAGAGGCAGTAGATTTAGAACTGAGATGAGGAGAATCTACATCTCTCAGGCTGGTGAATTTGTGGAACTCACTGTTCCATGGTGTTGTGGAGTCTGAATAATTAAATGGTTTCAAGAAGGGGATACATATATTTCTGATAAACTGGTTAAAGGAATATGGGGACCAGGTAGGGAGATGGATTTGAAGGCGAGATGGAATATGGGGACCAGGTAGGAGATGGACCAGGAAGAGATCAGCCATGATCTGATTAAATGGTGGAGCAGGCTCGAAGGGCTGAATTGCAAACTTCTGCTCCTAATTCCCATGTTCAAAAAAATAGCAACCAGTAGGCCCTGGGACTTGAGGGCATGGACTATTCCCAAACCTGGCAGTTTATTCAACCCCACGCTGAGCTTCTAACCTCATTCTCTCCATCACAAATATTGCTTACAGCCACCCTGGAACAAAACAAGCTTTCTCCCCACACTTTTCCATCAGCCATTGGACTTCACACATACCTTTCTCGCTTCCGAACTCAACTATTCTGATGCTCTCCTGAACTGCCTCTTATGCTTTAGAACCTTGATCTACAGCTACAAAAGATCTTTAAGGAGAATGAGATGAAAACAGTGGTTTTGGAATACCCCACTCAAACTTCAACTCATTAAATTCTGCCATCTCGATCTACAACCTATCTGTCGTGTTTGCCCATTGCTCCTTACTTTCAATGCATCTTCAATTTAATGTTCTCAACGTGCTTTGCTACCTCGTTACCTCCACAACATTTTTAAAATATAAATTTAGTGTATCCAATTCATTTTTTTCCAATTAAGGGGCAATTTCGCGTGTTCAATCCACCTGTCCTGCACATCTTTGGGTTGTGGGGGCAAAACCCACGCAAACACGGGGAGAATGTGCAAACTCCACACGGACAGTGACCCAGAGCCGGGATCAAACCTGGGACCTCGGTGCCATGAGGCAGCAGGGCTAACCCACTGCGCCACCATGCTGTCCTACCTCCACAACATCAAGCACTCAAAATCTCCCCACCTGGGCAGCACAGTAGCACCGAGGTCCCAGGTTCGATGCCGGCCCTGGGTCACTGTCCATTTATGTCTCATTACACCCCTGGTATTTTTCTGTGTTAAAGATATTAGATAATTGCAAATTCTTGTTGTATGTTATAAAAAATCTACTTTCAGAACTGAGCTCATTCAGCAATGATTAAGAGGAAATAAGCATGTTTTGGAAATGCAGGGAAGAATGGAATATGGAGATGCAAGTGGTCTGTCTAACTTTATGAGCAGAAGGATATGACTATGAAATAGTAAGAGAATAATAAAGATCAGAAGGAATTTTCCTTCCCCCACTACCCCAACAAGGAGCATTAAATTTATGGAATAGACTTTCAGTTAGGGAATTTAATTTCACAAGCTCCTAAAGTAATACAATATGGATTTTGATTTATCGACTGACTAGGAATGAGGTTGAAAGATGTGTGGAATTGGATAATTTCTGAGCTGTTGGAACTATGATGATGCCATGTTAACGGTAAATAACAAGAGGAACCAAGGTTGGTTATCCTTGACAAAAAACAGAAAATACTGTAAATACTCAGCAGGTATTTTGAAGGCAATTGGGGATGGGAAATAAATGCCAGCCTAGCCGGCGACACCCACACCCCATAAATAAAACAAAATCAGGCAGCATCTGGAGCGAAACAGTTAATGGAATTGATGTTCAGTCTGCGATCAGGATCCCAGTGTCTAGATCACTTCCAGATTGCAGCCCACGATACATCTGCATCACCAACATGATGTTATCTTTAAATGCCAGTCTTCTAATTGGGCTGGAGGCAAGCTCTGTGCCAAATTAATGACTCCAGGCATTGACTGGAGACAGAACTGACTCCGGAATGCAGGGGATAAGGTAGCCATGGGTTTGCTGCAGCCTCACAGAATAGAAAAAAGATCAGTGGGTCAGCATAGTGGAGATCAGTGGATAAATGATCAATAAAAAGCTATCTTCCAGCTCACCTTTCCCACTCTTTCTTTGAAAATAGCATTGCGTTCCGGTGGAGCCAGGACACACTCACAACATCTGGCAGTACCATTCTTAAAGCATGCCGCACCCCATGGTAAATTGAAATGCAAGCCCAAAGTTTCAAGTCTGTGACCTTACACCACTTTTTTTTTCATCGCCTCCAAAGGTAAAAGTCTTGCGGCGGCATGGTGGCGTAGTGGTTAGCATTGCTGCCTCACGCTGCCGAGAACCCGGGTTTGTTCCCGGGTCACTGTCCGTGTAGAGTTTGCATGTTCTCCATGTCTACGTGCGTCTTGCCTCCACAACCCAAAGATATGCGGGGTAGGTGGATTGGTCTGCTAAATTGCCTCTTAATTGGGAGAAAAAAAATTTAAAGGAAAAAAGGTAACAGTCTCAAACCTGAAACATTTACTCTGTTATTCTCCACTAAAGCTGCCTGACCTGAGTGTTTCCATCATTTTCTGTTTTTATTTCCGATTTCCAGCTTGGATTTTGTTAGCTATCCTGGAGTTTTGCTTGTGTTTACAGAGTCTTACAGGGCTGCTCTTCAGGGCGTTAAATATGTTAGTTGAAAGCCACGATATTGCAGATTATAAATAGGCTGTGGTAGAAATGAGTGAATGAGCAGAATGTTCTTTTCTGATGAGGTGTTTTATTTTGTCCTTAAATTAATGTCTCCCATTTATCCCAAGTCCTATTTATAAATCATGTGAACCCCACAATGAGATTATTACAAACACTTCACGGCATACAGTATTCTACATATGTAAACTAACTGTGTGGACCTCTTAGACCCCAGCTTGTAAAGAACCAAATCACTATCCTTATTACCACATGTACTTGAATTCATTGTGACCAATCTTGGGTATTTATTATTTTTAACATAATTTGTTCCTCGTCTTTATATTCATGCCTTGCACTGGAAATAGGTGGTCACCTATAGAAGCTGGTGGCTGGAGATGAAAACAGTTTTGATTTAGAAACCAAATTACATTTGAATTCAGGGTTATAAATTCTGCACATTGATGCCATTTTTATGATATCACTCCAAGTAAGCAATGAGGATGCAAAGCATATGTTTCCTGCAAGATTGGGAACAGCTGATGCCAGTTCATATTGTGCACTGGATTATAAAATATTTTATTCGACTTATGTGTTGAAGATAAATGTTTTTATAGTCCCAAAAGCAAGATGTCTAATATAATGCATGTTTGGCACGTGTGGTCAAATTCACAACGCAGTCATTTATTTCACAGTTCATAGATTTATCATAGAATTTACAGTGCAGAAGGAGGCCATTCGGCCCATTGAGTCTGCACCATCTCTTGGAAAGAGCACCCTACCCAAGGTCAACACCTCCACCCTATCCCCATAACCCAGTAACCCCACCCAACACTAAGGGCAATTTTGGACACTAAGGGCAATTTATCACGGCCAATCCACCTAACCTGCACATCTTTGGACTGTGGGAGGAAACCGGAGCACCCGGAGGAAACCCACGCAGACACGGGGAGGATGTGCAGACTCCGCACAAACAGTGACCCAAGCCGGAATCAAACCTGGGACCCTGGAGCTGTGAAGCAATTGTGCTATCCACAATGCTACCGTGCTGCTCAACTTATAAAGTTGTGTCGTGTTAAGAGGGATAGGTATTACACTGAACAATTATGATTTGATTTAAGGTCTGTCTTTTGGGTTTTAAACTCAGCACCTGACTGTTTGGGAAATGTTAGGAAATTCATTCACTTTCAGATATTTGACACATTAATACTATACTTTAGAAGATTTAATTTCTGTAAGATAAATACCCTGAAAACAAAGCCTGTAAAATTAAACCCGATTTTTAATAGAAAGTTGCATTTATATAGCGCCTTTCATGACCACATGGCATTCCAAAGCAGTTTGCAGCCAATGAAATACTAATGTAGAAATTTGTGCTGCCAGTTTGTGCACAGCAGACTCCCACACAAAGAAATGTGATAATGATCAGATCTGTTTCTATGGTGGTATTTGAAGGGGATAAAAATTGACCAAGATAGGGGAGCTGGCGGTGTAGTGGTGTTGTCGCTGGGCCAGTAATCCAGAGACCCAGGATAAAGGACGAGGGACTCTGGTTCAAATCCTACCATGACAGATAATGTAATTTGAATTCAATAAAAATCTGGAATTAGAAGTCTAATGATGGCCATGATTGTTGTAAAAACCCATCTGGCTCACTAATGTCGCTTCAGGGAAGAAAATCTGCCATCCTTACCTGGTCTGGCCTACCTGTGACTCCAGACCCACTGCAGTGTGGTTGATTCTTAAATACTCCTCTGAAATGGCCTAACCAGCCAACCATTTCAAAGGCCATTACGGATGAGCAACAAATGCTCACCTTGTTTGCGGTGTCCACATCTTATGAATTAATTTTTTTAAAAGGGAAAATTCCCCTGCTCTTTTTCGAAACAGTGCCATGAGATCGAATGTTGCTGGAGTGGCGGTAGGCATCGCCACCGGGGGTAGCAGCATGGTTGGGTGAACTGTACGACTTCCTGCAATTAGAGAAAATAAAGTATGAGTTAAGGGGCTCAGCGGGGGAGTTTGAGAAAAGGTGGGGGATGTTTGTGACCGTGTTTGAGGAGCTGTTCATCTCGCGCGGGCGGGGGGGGGGCGGGGGTGGAAAATCTGTACAAACTGTATAGTTGATTGTTGGGAAGAATGTTTCCTGGGGTGTTTATTTGCTGTAACTACTTTGATACAATGTTCGAATAAAATGCGTTTATTAAAAAAAAAAAATGAGATTGTGCACGTCCACCTGACAGGACAGATGGGGCCACGGTTTAACATCTTGTCAAAATTAAAAGCAGGTTTATTTTTTATAGTGAAATATGGAATATGGGTAGAGAGATCGATCTATTTCAGTGGATCTGGAATTATCTGTGTGCAAGAGGTATTGAATTTCCTGACTAAAAGGTTTGTAGATTGGCAAACTGTAGCAAAAAAGTCTAAAATAATGAATGCATGAATATCCTCACATAACAAAGGTAACGGGAGGGTAGAAACGCAACCAGAATACAAAAGCAAAGCACATTAATAATTTTAAATAGTCCTTGCTAGGGAGTAACTCAGTGTCTGAACTCTAGGTTAAGGCATAAACTGCCTGAGCTTGACCTCAGTTGCTTGGAACCTAATGATTCCCAGGTATCCTTCCTATGCATAAGGGTAATTTTTGCTGGCAACCTCCTCACGTGCCACAATACCGAAACATTGGCTGAAGTTTGAAATCAGGAGGTTACAATGTTTAGAAATTTGATAATTATTTACTTTTGCCTCCGTTGTCCAACATTTTCTTCCCTCTTCTTAAAACCTCCTCTGCTCACTAGTTTATTCTTTGACGCACTAATTTCATCGTGTAGAGTGGTGTTTCTTTCTGGTTAAAGTTTTAGTAGTATTTTCCGACAATGAAGTGGGCTTCAAATATTGCTCGAAATGTCCATAGATCTCCATTGCTGACAGAAATGTGATGGAGATACTTGGCCCAGGATACAGCAGCATGGAGTGACTGCAAAGGTTTCTGGAATAATACATCCATTGGAACTTCTTTGTGCTGAGAAGCAAACTTATAATTTGTTTCTTTATTGAATTGGGGCATAGGTTTAAGGGGCAAGGTTTAGAGGAGATGTATGAGGCAAGTTTTTTTTACACAGAGGGTAGTGGGTGCCTGGAACTCGCTGCCGGATGGGGTGGTGGAAGCAGGGACGATAGTGACATTTAAGGGGCATCTTGAGAAATATATGAATAGGATGGGAATAGCGGGATACGGTCCCTGGAAGTGTGGAAGATTTACGTTTCGATGGGCAGCATGGTCGCCGCAGGCTTGGAGGGCTGAAGGGCCTGTTCCTGTGCTGTACTTTTCTTTGTTCTTTGATGCTGCCAGACCAGTTTTTTTCCAACATTTTCTGTTTTTATTTGAGAGTTCCATCATTTATTTTTTTTCTCCGATAAACCTTTGGAAGCTGATAAGTCGGATAACATCCATACTAGGTAGATTCACATTGTCTTGGATATATTAAATGACTTTGCTCAAGATATGCTAGTCCTCTGTGGCATTTTTCACAGATAAGTCAGAGTCCAGAGGAAAGCCATATTGATCAGCTGTTGACATGGCTGCCACTGAACTGTAGTGACACCTAGCCACAGTTTGAGTACTTGTGCTATTTTGGATGTTGAATTGCAGAACTGATATTAAAGCTAGCAAGGGCATACAATATTGATTATCCACCCTGATGCCAGGAGATAGAAAAGTATAGTAATGAGGCAAGACATGCGATACCGGGACTAAAACCACTGGATGAGAGAAGGTGAGCGGTTAGGTTATATTTCTTTAGGGGCAGCACGGTGGCGCGCTGCTGTCTCACGGCGCTGAGGTCCCAGGTTCGATCCCGGCTCTGGGTCACTGTCCATGTGGAGTTTGCACATTCTCCCAGTGTTTGCGTGGGTTTCGCCCCCACAACCCAAAGATGTGCAGGGTAGGTGGATTGGCCACGCTAAATTGCCCCTTAATTGGAAAAAATTAATTGGGCACTCTAAATTTTTTTTTAAAGTTCATTTCTTTCTGCAGAGGATTGTTGGAGCATAGAATGCTTTGACACAGACATATTGAGGCAGAGACTACTGCATCTTTTACAGAAGATTGTCCAAGTATTTAAAGGGGAGGAAGATACAGGCCAAAGGGAGAGAGTGGAGAAACTGCATTCTTTTTGGTTGCTCAACCAGAGTCAGCACAGTCATGATGGGCCAAATGGCCTTCTGCAAAATGGTTCTCGGGTTAATTTTCCTTTTGTTCATTTTTTAACAAGACTTAATCAGTTATGATTTTTTTTACCACGTTGAATGCTGTCAAATACTTTCTCCCTGAGGTAACATCCATGCAAGTTGGTGCATCGGGTTTTCTGAAGGACAGAAAGCTTTGTGCCTTTTGCAGCAAAATTGCACATTAATTTGAAAGAAAATAATGAACGTGATTTTAACTGCCCAATTGATAGAGGAAATCTTAATTTTGTTTTTGCACCCTCGTTGGCTAGGAACAGATCCACCGCCGAGGTTAGCGATTATTTTTTATACAAATCATGCTTGCACAACTTTTATTTATTCATGGGTTATGAGGTCCTATTGGTGCAGTCAGTGCTACTTGCCCATCCCTAATTTCCATCAGAAGATAGTGCTAAAACATGGTGACTTGTTGGGCTACTTTCGGCGGACAAATATGAGTCACCCACGTTTAGTTTGAGGGGCTGGAGTTGCAGAGAGTAGTATTCGGTGTTTGATTGAAGTTTATTTCTAAGCATTATACGGAGTTGTGCACTTATGTAGAAGGGATGAAATGACCTGACGACCATCAAAAGACTGGTTTAATAATCAGTTAAAATGTCTTAAAATAGATTTTAAGCACTCAAAAGGATTCATTGCTACTTTCTCGTAATAAATATCAGGCAGAGGGACAATATAATGGGGGAGCAAGGTGATGTGGCTAAGGATTCATAAAATGTCAAACCATATTTTTTGTAAACACTTCATTGCCACAAAAACATTTGTTTTCTATTAAAGGCCAAAAGGTTCTATCCATTTTCACTTAACTTTTTTTTAATTTAAAGAAGGGAAAGGTAGTAAGAAACTCCCAAGTTGTAACTTGCTGGTGTTTATAGTCCTCGAGACATTTTTATTGCAACCTCAAGGATTATCTTACATGGTATAATTGTAGTGGCGATGAACCACTGACAATTACACATACCTAATGTATAGATTTCAGCTAATACTGACAATAAGTTCCTTCATTGTCTGCCGGACTACTAAAGAACAGTAGTTTATAGTCATGGATGAAAGTGCACTTTAAGGCAGTGACATAGTGATTTATTAATGGAATCCATGAAAGTGGATTGAAATCATTGTAACAACAACTTGGTCTTGGACGGTGCCTTTTAAGGTAGAAAACATCAGATATTGAGTAACAGTCGGTGGCGTGTTCCTGAAGGAGACAAACTGCACTGTTGAGGTTTGAAGAGACTTTTGAAGATAGTTGACTTGTTTTAGAAAGAGAATATTATACATGTGGGCTCTTTATGACTCAAGATTCTACAACAAAGTTTGCTGGAAGGATGCACAAAGAGAAATTTGCAAAAATAAAGAATAAAAACGAGTCAAGGGGTGAGCTCAAATGTAGGATTGTAGGAGATTGGAAGTAATGTGGAGTAAGGCTATTGAGTAATTTGTAAACCGGAGTGTATATTTGTATTCATGCACTGCCAAAAGTGGGTAGGCGGAGGGGAGTACAACGGTGGAAGATTTATGTAAGGGAGAACACTTTTAAGTACTGGTGTTCAGGATGTATTTGAGCGTTGGACCTTGGAGAGATTCAAGAAACCAGGTATGGAACTGTTTAAGATGTATCAGGATTTGTAGGAAATGGGCACTTCACTTTCAAAAGCAAAATGAAGAATGGGCAATCGGCTTTAAAACAAGGTGGAGTTGAGAGATCAGGTGACCCACCTCCCTTCTTGTCTGTCATTATCTGTGAAATTACAGGAGGTTGACCTGCTTGTCTGGACAGGAATTAAAATGCAAAAAGCCTATACTTTCCATTGAAAAGATATTAAAATGCAACAGATCTTTCCCATGGATTTAATAGCTACAATTCTCCAAATACCGACAGAAACTAAGGCACAGTGGTCTTGCAGATTTGTCTGTAGAATGGAATTTCATAGAATTGTGGTGAGGAGAAGCCCTTTCACTTACAAGCAGATACAAATGGCTGAAATTCAAACCCTATGGTGTGTTAATGTTCAAGTTGTCCCAGACCATTGTATGGACAATGGAAAAGTGGATACGATGGTTACCTGACAAACCAGCTTATACAGAGAAACATTTATCAGCATACACTTTTGAGAGCAGCCTCAGTCAGTTAGGAAGACTAATCGGGCGGAAAAGACCCTCCCAGCAAAGAAAGGATGCTGCCTAAAATTCACTCGGAAGGCAGAGAATTGGAGTTAGCCTTTTACCTACCAATTTGAAGAACCAAGCCTACAAGGGTTTGTCGGCACCTTTACTGGAGCAAAGCCAGAAACCTATTGAAAACCACTTCAAATCCATTGCCAGAGACTTCCAACCTCCATTTCTTCAGTCCATCGAAAGAGAATCATCAAGGCCGCAATATATCACGCTTCCATCTCAAAACACTTCAAAAGTGCATGCTACCTATTTTGTAATCACCTTTTCTTCTTTGTGTTGTCATGTGAGAGTACCTTTAAGAAATGGGTGTTTAGAAAAATATCTGTAGCGGATGTACCTTTCAGAAATAGGTGTTTATCAGTGATATCAGAATGTGGGTGGAGCTGGGCTGTCTGTCTGCTTTTACTTTCACTTTAGGCTGTTTGCTACAGGGTGTGTTTAGTTTTGTTTTAGATTTGGAAAAGCTGCTATCACAGCATGATGTGTATGAATCTCTGCAAGCTTATGAATGTTCATTTGGTGATTTCAAAGTGGTAACTGTTCTCAGTAGTGAAGTTAAACCTGATGTCTTTCTGTAAAGAGGGTTCTTTTTGTTTTATGGATGTTGTAAAGAAAGATTAAGTGTTAGAGAGTAATGTATTCTTTGGGGGATTTATTGGTGTTGATAGTTGTTAAGATGTTTACTGTGGGTTTATAAAGTGTTAACTGGTTTCATAAATAAACAGTGTTTTAATTTAAAAGTACTGTCGATTTCTGTTGCATCACAGCTGCAGAGTAAGCTTGTGTGTTCCCCATAACCACAATCTATTCCAAGTTGTGGGTCAGGTGAACTCCATGATACACTTTGGGGCTCTCTAAACCCTGGCCCATAACAGTGTGCACTTGTGTGAATGGGTTTTGTTGCAAATAGGTTTGAAGTTGAGAAATGAACTTTTTTTTCACTTATGAGAAACCTGTCTTCTGTCAGTTTAAGTAGCAGTACTTAAAGGTTTAAAACACTCTTTCCCTTGAAAAACACATCTATCTGCAATCGGTCAAGAGTTTGAAAAAGTGACTGGGGCATCCTACCATCTCGCCCCTGCCTAATAATGTTCTTGGTGGAAAAGAGTTGGGATTGAAGAATATTTACAAAGTTTTAATGATGGATAAGATTACGGTTTGATGCTCACCCCAGGGTCAAACAGGTCACAGATTATACACCATCAGATTCAGCTTGATTAGAAACCCAGAATGGATGGTGAATAGGGTGTTAATGGAACAAAAGGAGTTGGTCGTTGCTGTTGCCATGCTGCAACAAGTTTAAATTCATCCAAAACTGAAGGGTCAGACAGATGTCATCAGTGTCATGGTGGAAAACGCTGTCACCATTTCAGATGATGAACCTTAAATTTACATTTGGCCAAAACCAACTACTACTTCAGGACCATTTTGCTACTTTTTTTATATGACCCAACAGTCTGCCTATTTAGTCTCTGCTACCTCCTCTTCCTGACATCTGGTGCTTGCCGTGGCTTCAATATGAGGCTTTGTGCATATTCCTTACCCAGTTCTGCCCCTCTATCCCTTCTAATTCTTCTCTTCCTGGCTATCCATTTCCACTGTCCTCATTTCTAATTGTAAGCCTGCTGAGGTGCCATTAGACTATGGGCGCAATTCTCCCAAAAGGGAACAAAGCCCCCTAGCGTTTAGCCGGGTATTTCTCGGCGCTCGCAGTGCTGAGAAACACGGCTATTCAATGCGACTCGCTTAGAATAAGGGGCCTGAACGGGGAACACACGGGCAAGGCCGCACATTGCCTGGCTTTGTACAGTAGGGAGCTGATCTCTGAGGCCCCCCTCCCCCTCAGCCTGAATGCTCTATGGAAAGTTCTCTTCCCCCCCAACCCCCCCCAAAACAACACCCAAGCCTGGCAGCCCCGGCCCGATCGCATGCACAAAGGAAATGCCAGCTCGGCACCTTGGCAGTGGTCAAATACACACGCTCCACTCTGAACCCAAGTTAATGTTTGTGATTTTCCCCTCCGAATCCCCTAGATAAATGTCGCGTGAGTTTCCAAACTCCACTTCCAAAAACATGCTTTAAAATCTTTTCTCATAATAATGCTTCCCCTTAACGGTTTGCATTCTGAAATCCAGTCCAGCTTTTACAAATGACTCAACCCAAGCTTCCATTCCACGTTTAACATCGAATCCTGTCCAGGATTATATACCACTCCCTTTGCCTTAACTGTTTCTCACAAAGCCCAATCCAGCCACCGATTTCCAAAGTTATTTCAATTCACATTCCACAGGCTGTAGTAAAATCTGAAACCTGAAAATCACTTCAGATATCTTTCTGCCGTTGGAGCTTTCTTCTCAAGTCTGTCTGTTTTTTCTGAACAGTGCTTTGTTCTAAGACAGTTAACCTCACATTTCTTGGAAACTTCTCTTTTATCTAGCTTCATTAACTAGGTGCTCTTCAGATCTCTGCACTTGTTTTCTTATCTATTACACCATGGTATGGCTTTTCTTCTGGCAAAGCTGAGCGAGATATTCCCCCTCTCAAATTAGCCTAACGAAAACTTTAAAGCTATTTTATTCTTACAAGGGCCTCCAATTGCTAATCAACCCCCACATGTGTTTGCCTTTTATTTATTCCTCACACCGTAACCCCCTCTAAGCACAATAAAGTCACAGAACTTGTTTTAAAAATATTTTATTGGTTTTACATGTATTTATAATAACATTTGCCAGGGCTATCATACAACAATAAAGATGAATCTATAAAGATGGGTGCATAAAAATAAAAAGATTAAAGACAAACAAACTGGTGTACATTAAAAGTAACATATGTGCACATGCGGGGCTCCTATTTTTGAGCCCCCTGTGGTCGGTTGCTGCAACCATACAGTTTTAATGTACATGCTACCTCTTGGTATTAGAACATACCAGTGGGTTTGTTTGGCATCAGCCGGGTGTGCTGTTGTAGTCGCACCCGTGTGTGTCCTCGCCACCTGTCCCTTCCGGCTCCCCATGCACTACTTGTCCTGTGTTTTTCTTGATGTCCTCTCCCCCTCCTGCCCCACCTCCCATCCTTTTATCCTTCTGTTGTCTGTTTCAGTCCTCCCTCCCCTCTCCCACCGCCACCACCCACTCTACCCGTCCCCTATTGATTGCTGGTCACAAACAGGTCTTGGAACAGACTGGTGAATAGCTTCCACGAGTTGTGGAAGCCTTCCTCCAATCCCCGAATGGCAAATTTTATTTTTTCTAATTTAAGGAATTCTGCCAAGCCTGACAGCCAGTCCCCGGCCCCGGGTGGCCCTGCTGATCTCCAGCGAAACAAAGAGCCTACGAATGGCAATCAGGGAGGCAAAGGCTAGGGCATCTGCCCCTCCCCGCAAAGAGCTCTGGTTGTTCCGGCACCCCGAAGATCACCACTAGTGGGCATGGCTCTACCCTCACTCCCACCACCCCGGATGTGGCCTCGGAAAAGGTGTTCCAGTACCCTAAAAGTCCTGGGCAAGACCAGAACATGTGGGTGTGGTTGGCCAGCCTCCATGGCACCGTCCACATTTGTCCTCCAGCAGTCCAAAGATCTGCAGATTAGGTGGATTGACCATGATAAATTGCCCCTTAGTGTCAAGAGAGTGAGATCGGGTTACGGGGATAGGGTGGAGGCATGTGGGCTTAAGTAGGGTGCTCTTTCCAAGGGCTGGTACAGACTCGATGGGCCGAATGGCCTCCTTCTGCATTATAGGGATTCTATACTCTTGTCCATGCTGTACCTGACCTACGATTATACTGTATTGAAGATGGGACATCAGCCCAACTTGGTGCCTGAAATGCACAAAGTTCCATTCCTCACCTTAATGAACACAAAACAAAAGGATTATATAATCTTTTGTAATAATCTTTATTGTCACAAATATGCTTACATTGCAATGAAGTTCCTGTGAAAAGCCCCTAGTCGCCACATTCCGCTGCCTGTCCGGGTACACGGAGGGAGAATTCAGAATTACCTAACAGCACGTCTTTCGGGACTAGTGGGAGGAAACCGGAGAACCCGGAGGAAACCCACGCAGACACGGAGAACGTGCAGACTCTGCACAGACAGTAACCCACCCTGGAATCGAACCTGGGACCCAGACGTTGTTAAGCCACAGTGCTAATCACTGTACTATCGTGCTGCCCAGACCTCCCTCTGCCATTTCATAATAGCCAGGTCAACAGCAGAAACTGTGTTCTGTCTTGCACTGGTGCCTGAGTACAGTAAATCACTACATTGCATGCACTGTTGCTAATTTAGACTCCTGCAGATTGTTCAAACTGTCCAAAAAGTTGATTTGTGGTTGGTTTGAAGTGGAAGAATCCAAAAACATAATCCTCAGGTTTTTTTTCTTTCCTTAAGTGATTGACTCACCCGAGTGTCCAGACCCTTTCCCTCTTTTTAAAAAAACTCATGTTTTCCTGCATTCCTCCATTTAACACGTGTATTGTTACAGCAAACCTCCTTTTACAGTTTGAATCTAACTGACTGACTACAGTGTATGCTACCAATTAAACATGCCAGGTGATGAATTAGCCAGGTTCAGCCCAAGGGCAGACTTTGTACATAATGGCCCTTTAGCATTGGGGCCATCCTAAAGCAAATATTCAATCCCCTGAAAGGGCAAACCTCAAGTAGCTCGACATGGGAAAGTTTATTTTATTTCGGTGTGGAATGAAAAAGCAAAATTATTAATGAATTCTTTTTGTGATAGGAGCTGACACTAAATTAATTTTTTGGGGGGTTGGGATGGATGGTATTCATCAAACCTGCATCTCCAGACTGCTGATTCCGAGGGAGGATTGATGTAGGAATTAAACTGACAAGTTGTGGCACTGCACGTGCAATTCACTCAGGGTGAGTCAAATCGGGCAGCAAAAGATGTTTCTCACCTAGCCATTTACACATCAGGAATGGGTAGGTAGGGGAATGAAAATATTTGGCATGCCATGAACAAGGATCGCTCACTCCAATAAATGTTCTTCCATTTTCCCAAGCAAACTTCCATTTCTTAATTTCATGGTAAGCACCAGCAGTCCAAAGACCTGAGGAATACAGTTCCTATGTCTGGGCTTCCCCATTCGTGTGCCTTAAATTTCCATCCTAAGGGCTCCCTCCACCTGCTTACGCCCCTGCTATTTGAATTCTCACTCTTCCATCGTGCTTACAGCCTCCATTGGTTATTGCCCTTTTCAGTAGTAGGACAAAAGGTGATTTTGAATGCAGTGTAGATTGTGACCATTGGTGTGCTGCAGGCATGTATTTTGACTTGGAATGTAATGTGATCAAAATTCTAGAGTTTGCTCAGCTTCTCCTTGAAAGTCAGGGAGAAATTTTAGAATGTGGCTACTTCTGGTAGTTTCGATGCTTCCCTTAGGAGATTGAGGGGGTTGGGCAGAGCGCTTGATGCAACAGATTGTGAAACAAATAAACTTGACAAGTCAAATGGCCTTTCCTCAGTCCATGGTTTGGCTCATGTTTGTTTTTGTTTAGTTCAAACTTTATCACAGTCATTTTTCTATTTGCATTAGTAAAGTGTGGGGGAGAGCATTCATTATCCCAAAACTTTTTTCCAACATCTCGGTTATGTCACAACTTTGTGCTGAAGAGGCATAACTATGTGATTGCATTCTTTCCCAGTGACCCTTTCAATGGCCCCTTTTCTGTTCACTCTGGCATATTTGTTAAAGCAGGAACTATTAACGGTTGAGGGGAGGAAAAAAAATGGAAGCTTTTTATGAAAATGTAACTGAATAGCATGTGTTTCAGATGGCTGGTAAATTTAAACATTCCTCTTCTTCCACAAGGTATTACCAAATGCAAATTTGTGTGAAAATCTAAGACTGCAGAACTGCTGCAAAATAAAGTTGGTAATTTTGATTTTTAAAGAGATATTTCCATTACTTGGCTTAACATCACCATGTCAATGTTTCTGTTATCACTTGATGAGAATGAGGAGAGGAAGTCATCATGGTATCCCCATTCCAGTTGCTCCCTTGATGGTCTGGACTGTGGCCCCAGAACACGCCACACTGCTTGATATGTTTATTATACAGTGTGGCATATGTAGACTGTATAGCATTCGTTGCAAAACCCTGTTGCTTAGGAATAATTGTGACACATGGGAACAGGATTAAGCCATTCAGTCCATCACGGCTACTTTGCCATTCACTTAAGTCATCATTGTCCTGGGCGGCACGGTGGCACAGTGGTTAGCACCACTGCCTCACAGCATGGAAGACCCGGGTTCCATCCCGACCCCGGGTCGCTGTCCGTATGGAGTTTGCACATTCTCCCCCTGTCTGTGTGGCTTTCACCCCCACACTTCAGATGTCAGGTCGGTGGATTGGCCACGCTAAATTGGCCCTTAATTGGAAAAAAAAGAATTGAATACTTTTATAAAAAAAAAAAAAATTTTTTTTAAATTGAGTCATGATTGACCTGTAGCTCAACTCCGTTTATCCATGTTCATTCCATATTCTGTACGCTTCCCAACCCCAAATTGATCTTGGGGCTTGACTTGTAGTTGTGCCCTGGCCTCAAAAGCCTTTGGAAGAAAGAGAATTCTAGATTTCTGCTACCTTGTGTTTTTGTAACTTAATCCAGTTGAAGAAATCTTATTATTAATCTTGGAGGCATGGAACTCCTTGAATCGTGATGTTTATTCTGTGTCGCTGGTTCTGACTCAATGATTGATCCTTGTAATTAATTTGTTGCTTCGCTCAGTGGAAAACGTCCAATCTTGTAGCACTGATAAGGTTTCACATTGACAGCCCCTTTGCTCGTATGAGCATTGACAGTGACTATGAACGACAGAAAGCACCACAGCCGAATTCTGCCAGCACTCGTACTTTCCAGTGAGAAATATTGGATGGCAGTCAGGGTAAAGAATCGTCCAAAATTCTGTTTGTAGTTTCCAACTTGGGTAATGCCTTTTTGATTCATCCTTGTCATGTCAGCATTGCTGTCAAGGACAGTACTGACTGCCCATCCCTAACTGCATTTGCAAGGATAGTGGTGAGCTGCCATCTTAAACCTCAGCAGCCGATGTGTTGGAAGGAATGGATTTCAGGATTTTGCCACAGCGACGGTGAAAGATTGATGATGTAGCTCTCCATGTATCTGCTGCCCTTGTCCTTCTAGGTGAGACAGGTTGCAGCTTTGGAAGGTGCTGTTGAAGGATCCTTGGAAAGTTGCTGCAAAGCATCATGTTGATAGTACACACTGCTGCTGTACGTTATTGACCCCATTCCTCTCCCTGGCTACCGTCTGAAACTAAGTCAGTCTATCACAAACTTGGTGTCATATTTAATCCTGAGTTGAACTGACCTCTCATTTGCGCCATCTCTTCAGAACACCTCTTCCATTTCCGCTTGACTTTGTCCTAATCTCATTTAACCTACTGCTGAAATGTTCATGCCTCTGTTATCTCTAGCCTTGCAATCCTGGTTGGTCTCCCACATTCTACTTCCATAACCTTGAAGCAATTCAAAACTCTGCGGCAAATCTTGTTCCTCTATCACTCGCATGCTTGTTGACTTTCATTGGCTCCTGGTCAATCAACAGCTTTATTTTGCAAATCTCATCTTTGTTTTCAAATCCCTCCATGGCTTTGCCTCTCTTAATCTCTGATCTCCTCGAAACCCACAAGCTTTCATGATCTCTGGGCTCCTCTAATTCTGGCCCCTTGTGCCCTCCTCTAATTCTGGCCTCTTGTGCATTCCTAATTTAATTTCTTCACTATTGGTGGCTGTTCCTTCTGATGCCGAGACCGCCAGCTGTGGAATTCCCTCCCTGCACTCCTCCTTCCATCTCTTCACCTTGGTTTCTTCATTTGTGACACTTCATAAAACCTATCTCTTTGACCAAGATTTTGTCATCTGATCCAATACCTCTTCTGTTGTGGGCAAAATCTTGGAAAGGTTTGTAAGAGATAGGATGTATAATCATCTGGAAAGGAATAATTTGATTAGAGATGGTCAACACGGTTTTGTGAAGGGTAGGTCGTGCCTCACAAACCTTATTGAGTTCTTTGAGAAGATGACCAAACAGGTGGATGAGGGTAAAGCAGTTGTTGTGGTGTATATGGATTTCAATAAAGCGTTTGATAAGGTTCCCCACGATAGGCTACTGCAGAAAATACTGAGGCATAGGATTCAGGGTGATTTAGCAGTTTGGATCAGAAATTGGCTAGCTGGAAGAAGACAAAGGGTGGTGGTTGATGGGAAATGTTCAGACTGGAGTCCAGTTACAAGTGGTGTACCACAAGGATCTGTTTTGGGGCCACTGCTGTTTGTCATTTTCATTAATGACCTGGAGGAGGGCGTAGAAGGATGGGTGAGTAAATTTGCAGATGACACTAAAGTCGGTGGAGTTGTGGACAGTGCGGAAGGATGTTACAAGTTACAGAGGGACATAGATAAGTTGCAGCGCTGGGCTGAGAGGTGGCAAATAGAGTTTAATGCAGAAAAGTGTGAAGTGATTCATTTTGGAAGGAATAACAGGAAGACAGAGTACTGGGCTAATGGTAAGATTCTTGGCAGTGTGGATGAGCAGAGAGAGCTCGGTGTCCATGTACATAGATCCCTAAAAGTTGCCACCCAGGTTGAGAGGGTTGTTAAGAAGGCATACGGTGTGTTAGCTTTTATTGGTAGAGGGATTGAGTTTCGGAGCCATGAGGTCATGTTGCAGCTGTACAAAACTCTGGTGCGGCTGCATTTTGAGTATTGCGTGCAATTCTGGTCGCCGCATTATAGGAAGGATGTGGAGGCATTGGAAAGGGTGCAGAGGAGATTTACCAGAATGTTGCCTGGCATGGAGGGAAGATCTTATGAGGAAAGGCTGAGGGACTTGAGGCTGTTTTCGTTAGAGAGAAGAAGGTTAAGAGGTGACTTAATTGAGGCATACAAGATGATCAGAGGATTGGATAGGGTGGACAGTAGTAGCCTTTTTCCTCGGATGGTGATATCTAGCACGAGGGGACATAGCTTTAAATTGAGGGGAGATAGATATAGGACAGATGTCAGTGGTAGGTTCTTTACTCAGAGAGTAGTAAGGGCGTGGAATGCCCTGCCTGCAACAGTAGTGGACTCGCCAACACTAAGGGCATTCAAATGGTCATTGGATAGACATAAGAACGATAAGGGAATAGTGTAGATGGGCTTTAGAGTGGTTTCACAGGTCGGCGCAACATCGAGGGCCGAAGGGCCTGTACTGCGCTGTAATGTTCTATGTTCTAAATTCTATGTTCTGTACAAAACACTGAAATCCTCGGCGAACATCTCCATTCTGACCTTGGATTGGCGTGAAGGTCATTGATGAAAGAGCTGAAGATGGCTGGATCTCGGACATGACTCAGAGGCATACCTGTAGTGGTGTCCCAGGACTGAGATATTGGTCTCCAACAACCACAACCATCTTCCTTCATGCTAGATATGGCTCCAACCAGTGGAGAGTTTTCAACAGGGCCGAGGTGGAGATGGTTGACAGCTTCAAATTCCTAGGTGTGCACATCACCAAATACCTGTCCTGGTCCACCCACGTCGATGTTTCGACCAGGAAAGCACGACAGCTCCTATACTTCCCCAGGAAAACTTAAGGAAATTTGGCATGTCCTCGTTGACTCATACCAACTTTTACAAATGCACCATAGAAAGCATCCTATCTTGCTGCATCACAGCCTGGTATGGCAACTGCTTGGCCCAAGACCATAAGAAATTTCAGAGAGTGGTGAACATCGCCCAGTCCATCACACATACCCACTTCCTATCCATCGACTCCATCTACACCTCCCGCTGCCTTGGGAAAGCGGGCAGCATAATCAAAGACCCCTCCCATCCGGCTTACTCGCTCTTCCAACTTTTCCCGTCGGGCAGGAGATACAAAAGTCTGAGAACACGCACAGACAGATTCAAAAACAGCTTCTTTCCTGCTTTCACCAGACTCCAAAATGATCCTCTTATGGACTGATCTGATTAATATTACACTCCTGTATGCTTCACCCGATACCTGAGTCTTTGTATTTACATTGTGTAGGTTGTGTTGCCCTATTCTGTATTTTCCTTCATGTACTAAATGATCTATTTGAGCTGCACGCAGGAAAATACTTTTCACGGTACCTGGTACACATGGCAAAAAACAAATCCATCCATCCAATTTTTTGCTGACTTAAATTTTCCTTTTTCCTTCATGTCACACTTGGTCAAATGCTGCCTTGATGTCAAGGGCAGTTACTCTGACCTCGCTTCTGAAATTCGGTTCTTCTGTCCTTATCAAGGCTGTAATGAGGTCTGGAATCGAGTGGTCCTGGCAGAACCCAAACTGAGCATTGGTGAGCAGATTATCGTGCAAGAGTCACTCGATCGTACCAGTGATGGCACGTTACATCGCTTTGCTGAAGATTGAGTAGACTGATGGGGTGATAATTCGCCAGGTTGGGTTTACCCTGCTTTTTGTGGACATGACGGACTGGACAATATGAAATGAAAATCGCTTATTGTCAGAAGTAGGCTTCAAATGAAGTTCCTGTGAAAAGCCCCTAGTCGTCACATTCCGGCGCCTGTTCGGGGAGGCTGGTGGAATTGAACCGTGCTGCTGGCCTGCCGTGATCTGCTTTCAAAGCCAGCGATTTAGCCCAGTGTGCTAAACAGTCCCTCTTCCACCTTGCCAGGCAGATGCCAGTGTTGTAGCTGTATTGGAACAGCAGCTATTCTGGAGCACAAGTCTTCAGTACTATTGTCAGAATTTTGTCGGGGTCCACGGCCTTTGCTGTGTCCAGTGTGTTAACATTTCTCTCAACTGAATGTGATATAGGAGTTCAGAATAATGTTATGTTCAAAGCTCAATTATACCTTGTGTCACTGATAATAGTAATGTGAAACCAAATGCAATGTAAACTTATAATTTACAGTCCTTGTTTCCCCCAGACAGTTGTTAACTAGGCTCTCCTGTGTTTGTATTCACAGGTTCCCTCTGTATCCAAGAGGAGGAGGAGAAAGGTTTCAGTTTGAATATGGAGTTTATTTACTAAACAAAAATATCGCACAGGTAGGTCTATGATGGTGTTGAGGCAGGTGTAGGTTAGACTTTAGGATTTGTTGGGTGTTATGAATTTTTTCTTTCCTTCCAGCGTCTTTAGATTGTATTGTGAAACACAACACTTTGCACATACAATAGCTGCAAGATTTTCAGATACCTGGTAATGTCACTACTTTAGTTCGACAACCTTCAGTTGTGCATTGTGCCTCAGCTAAGGAGAAAATAATTCCATCACTGAGCTATTTTATACATAGCCGTTATTGTACATTGACCTAAATGTTTTGCTGCTCATTAAAGCTGTGTCAGCTTACTGTTTTTAATGACTAGAGTGTACATTTTCATGGCAGTTGTGAACGCTGTGTCTTCTGAGGCCATTTTGACCCAGTTCTCTTCTATTTTTGCATCAAATAGTATTTTGCCCTCACTTTTTGTGCCACAATCGAGAACAAATTTGGAGTTTGTGAAAAGAGTGTAGCAAATATTACTGCTCTGAATTCAGGTTTGAGTCTGTCACAGTGAATAGTTCAAAGCAGGATTGGTGGGTGAAAATTTTAGGATCACAAACTCCCAAGAATGGAAAATATTCCTTCTGTTGGAAAGTGTTCAAAAATTGGAGATGGCTCTTCCAACGTTGATTGGACAGATCGTAAACTCAAAATGATCCAACACTCTGCCTTTACTCCACATTTTCTACTAGTGTGACTGCCATTTCCTTCAACTGTTGACTCAGATCACAAGTTGCAGCCATCTGACTCCTCTTGGATCATTCTCTCAGTAAGACCCTCCAGTTCTCCTTGCCAATTCCCCCACCCAAATTGCTGCACCTAGTTGTCAAGTTATTCAAATGTTTGACTCTATTACTCCATCTGAAAATGTATTCCATATATTGGTATGTTTGTTTGTGTCGTTGCCCCGGCTAAATTATATGTGTGCGTAGTTATGGAGCAAAATGAGTGGTTCCATGCAAACAGCTAGCAAGTTGGCAATGCATTGCTGTGCAAAAGTTTAAAAGTGCCACTCATTGAAATAACTGCACAAACAAAGAAAACTTACAAGGAACATGGCTCTATGTGTGTGCATATTTATGTTTGTTTGTGCGTATGGTGGCACGGTGGCCCAGTGGTTAGCACTGCTGCCTACGGCACTGAGGACCTGGGTTCAATCCCGGCCCCAGATCACTTGCACATTCTCCCCGTGTCTGCATGGGTCTCACCCCCCACAATCCAAAAAGATGTGCAGGGTAGGTGAATTGGCCACGCTAAACTGCCCCTTAATTGGGAAAAAATAGAATTGGGTACTCTAAATGGTTTTTTTAAATGTTTGTTTGTGTATGTATGAATATTTCATAACATCAGTTCTTAATTTGCCTTTTATTTATTTGAAGCTTTGTCCGATCCTCCTGGTCTAATTTAAAATAATTTTTCTGATTTATCACTATCTTGGGGAAACTAATCTTCATTCAGTGGCATTGCAGCCATAGAGAACACATAACTTGGGGAATTGTGGGTTTAAACGTTGTAAAAGTCCTTCCTGTTTATTTCCTTTCTTCCCATTTCTTTTTTTTGTTATTGTGGTCAGTTGACCCATAATCCGGATGTGCCTTGAAGCAGAAGCTTCAGTTGTAACAGCCTGCTTGTCAGAACACCGTGTTCCTAGGTTTTGTATTTTGGAAGGGAGTGGATCCCAGGACCCAGGTTTGGAGGGAGTCAGTTAGAGTGTGTGCATTGGCGCGTATGCCACTGCGTAGCCTGCTCTGACTCTTTCAAGTGTTCAAGTGCTGTGGGCTAAGAGTCACAAGACCAAACCGGGTACACATAGCACATTTCCTTCCCTAAAGGGCATTAGTTAAACAGTTAGGTTTTACAATGATTCGGTAGTTTCATGTTCAATATAATTGATACTAGCATCTTAATTTCAGCTTTATTGAATTCACTGAATTTAAATTACCCAACTGCTGTGGTGAGATGTGAGCTCATGTTTCCGGATCATTAGCCTAGGCCTCTGGATTACTAGCTCGGTAACATGTATGCTGCAATATCTCAACGATATTGGTGAATTGTTAGCATCATTAATTCTTGAAGCATCTCACTTTAGCTATTTCCAGCAACGGTATTAGCATTTTATTGCTAGATTAATGTGTTTTCCTGAAGTGTGTGATCGTTCATTTTCCTGATCTTTGAAGCAAAAATCACAGAATTGTTATGGAGCTTCCATTTATCCCATCGTGCCTGCACCTGCTTTTCAAACTAGCATCAGGGCTCAGTGCCATTTTCCTGTCTTTTCCTGTACCCCTGCACATTGTTTCTATTCAAGTATTCATCTCATGCCCCCTCAAATGCCTCAATTGACTTGCCTTCACCACACTTGAGGGGCTGGTTTAGCGCAGGGCTAAATCGCTGGCTTTGAAAGCAGGCCAGCAGCACGGTTCAATTCCCGTACCAGCCTCCCCGAACAGGCGCCGGAATGTGGCGACTAGGGGCTTTTCACAACTTCATTTGAAGCCTACTTGTGACAATAAGCGATTTTCATTTCATTTTTTCACTTCCAGGCAGTGCATTCCAGACGCAAACCACCCGCTGTGTAAAAAAGTTTTTTTGCACATCACATTTGCTGCTTTTGCAAATCACTTTAAATCTGTACCATCTTGTTCTTAATCGTTATACGAGCGGGAGCACCCGGCTCTGGGTCACTGTCCGTGTGGAGTTTGCACATTCTCTCCGTGTTTGCGTGGGTTTTGCCCCCAAAACCCAAAGATGTGCTGGGTAGGTGGATTGGCCATGCTAAATTGCCCCCAATTGGAAAAAATGAATTGGGTACTCTGAATTTATTTTTAAAAATACGAACAGGAGCAGTTTCTCCCGATCTACTGTCTCCAGCCACCTCATATTTTTGAATGTCTCTATTAGACCTCCTCTTAGCCTCCTTCACTCTAAGGCGAACAGTCCCAACCCCTCCAATCTATCCTCATAACTGAAGTTTCTCATCCCTGGAACCATTCTTGTAAACTCTTCTTCACTCTCTCCAAATGTCTACACATCCTTCCTATAGCGTGGCATCCAGAGCTGTGCACAATATTCGAGCTGTGTTTTACTGGTGTCTTGTATAAATTCAGCTTAATTCCTTGCTCTTGTACTCTATCCCCCTATTAATAAAGCCCAGAATACTATATGCTTTATGTTTGTCCAGTGCATTCTTTCAGAATTCCTTTCCATTTATCCACACATTGACATATAATGTCAGCCACAACTCAATTGTGTCTCAGTCAAAAGGTCATGGGCTCAAATTTCAATCCAGAGACTTGAGCATATATTCTAGGATGGCATTTCAATGCATCCTGAGGGAACTCTGCAGTTTTGAGTGTGCACTACACTGTCAGAGGTGCTGTCATTCAGATGAGATTTGGGTGGATATAAATGGGTGCCGTAGTCAATGATGGATGTGAAATGGTGCCCTGGCCAATGATGAAATGAAAATGAAATAAAAATCGCTTATTGTCAGAAGTAGGCTTCAAATGAAGTTCCTGTGAAAAAGCCCCTAGTCGCCACATTCCGGCGCCTGTTCGGCGAGGTTGGTACAGGAATTGAATCATTCTGCTGGCCTGCCTTGGTCTGCTTTAAAAGCCAGCGATTTAGCCCTGTGCTATGATTATTCCTCATTATCTGCTCATTATCACAGTGCTGTTTGTGGGACTGTACTCTGCTCAATTTGGCAGCTGCATTTTCTATATTACAACGGTAACTGCACATCAAACAGATTTCACTGAAAAGGCTTTTGGGGCATCATGAAAGCTGCAAGTCTGTCTTAAATTATTGTCTGTGTGGAAATGAAAAATGGCACATTGAGCAGCACTATTTTGGGATTGAAATATATTGTTGGGGTAGAATATAGATACTCTATCTAAAAATGCTGTGCCTGACTTTGGACTCCTTGATGCTGAAACTGGTTGCCTGAAATGGAAAGTTTCCAACAAAAAGACCGTGTAATATATATTACCTTTAACATGAAATGTCCCAAATCATGGAAGCACAGTGGTTAGCACTTTTGCTTCATAGTGCTAGGGTTCCAGGTTTGATTCCCACTTGGGTCACTGTCTGCGTGGAGTCTGCACATTCTCCCCGTATCTGCGTAGGTTTCCTCCGGGTGCTCCAGTTTCCTCCCACAAGTCCCAAAAGACGTGCTTGTTCGGTGAATTAGACATGCTGAATTCTCCCTCAGTGTACCTGAACAGGCGCAGGACTGTGGCGACAAGGGGCTTTTAACAGTAACTTCATTGCAGTGTTAATGTTAGTCTACTTGTGACAATTATAAAGATTCTTATTAAAAAATTACTTCCCAAGAGTATTATTGAATACAACTTAATACAGAGCCACATAGATTTACTTGTACAGATGACCAAGATTGGTCAAAGAGGTAGGTTTTCAGCAATGTGTAAAAAGGACAGGGAGGTGCAGCGGTGGAGAAATAGCCCGCTGAAACATAGCTGTCACTGGTGGAGCAATGACAATCGGGTTGCTAAGAGGCCAGAATTGGAGAAGCGTTACAGGCCTGGAGAAGTTTATAGAGCTGAGAGGGCGATCCCATTGGGAAATATGGAAGCGAGGATGAGAACATTTAAAATGGTTGTGGTGTAAACGGGGTGATGGGTGAAAGGAACTTGACGAGTTTATCCCCCTGATATGGACAGTATTCACAAAACAAAATGTTACTGAGTTGGTTAGATAGCATCATCTATCTACCCACTAAACCTGGTGAGTGTCACTTGTTAAGATCCCGGACCAGACACCAACATTTTTTAGGATACCAAACAAGAACTTCAAACACTTTTAATTTATAAAACTGAGGAAAGGATGCTTCGCCCCAGGAGTGATTACTCTGACCAACAAGTATCTTTTATGTTAAAATAAACTTTAATTTAAACACAAAACTAACCACACTAACATCAAATAGAATAGCTTTACAATTACACTCCCATCTCCCTGAGCATTTGGTAAAGCTTCTGTTCAACTTTTAAAATTCTAGCAGACCGCAAAGCTGCAGACAGACCTGGCTCCTCCCATTAATTACATCATCAGTATTCCACTTTAGTTTACCATCACTGAAGTTGGTTGAAGTAGGAATATCGAAACAGGAGTAGACCATTTAACCTCTCCAGACTATTCCACCATTCAGTAACACCATAGCTGATCTATAACCTCAATCCACATGTCTGCCTTTGCCCATAAAACCTTTGGTTAACAAAAATCAGTCAATATCTGACTTAACATTAAGCATTAACTTTGTAGAAGGGAATTCCAAACTACTACTTCCCTTTATGTGTAAGTGTTTACTAACTTCACTACTGAAAGTCCCAGTTTAATTTTTAAGTTATGCCCAAACCCAAGATTTCCCTACTACATCGGACCTGGTTTCTCTGAATCCACTTGATCCGTTCTCCTTAATATTTTAAAGCTAGTGCTCTCATGGCTGCCTTGGCCAGCATCAGATAACTCTGATAACTCAGAGTGAGGATTGAACCTGCATCTTCCAGTTATACCAGGTGGCGCCTTTATCACAACAGCCATTACAGCTCAATACTTATACAAAAAATTAAGTTAACGGATGATTACAATATTTGGAAGATTTAACCGCTTAGATTGATAAAAGTAAAACTCTGTGTACTCTTGGGATATTTTGTCAGATGAATTTGCACAGCTGAATATATGTACTAGCAAGTATTCGTTGAGTATGCCAACGCGTTGATGAATTACTCCTGCTTGCCTGAGAAAGATTATACATTGGTCATTCTTCAGTACACCGGTGTGCAACCTGCAATCAACAGAATTGGCCTCTGTGTATGACAGTTATCAGTGAAATATATTTTTGCTATAAATACAGATGTATACCCACTCACAGGAACATTGTCTGCAAAAACATTTTGCAAATTTGAAACTGCTCATCTCACCTAAAGGCTTATTTGTTTCCACTGTCTAAAAGTATTTTGGAGCATCAAAGTTATTACTTTTTTAAAAAACATATTTATATAGAATTCTATCAAACCTCCTCACTCTTGCACCCTAATCTTCGCATTCAACTGCATATCAAATATATAAACTGTTGTTACCTTTGTTCCTACCTGTTAGATTATTCCAAATATTTGTCACTACATTAAGTTCTTTCTAATGTCTATCTTTAAATTCACTGCTTAAATTTATATGCTCTGCTCCTTCTTACTTTACTGGCATTGAAATAATACTCTTGTTAAGTATTCCATTTACTATTTTACATATTGCAGTTAATTTCCTGTATAGCTTTACTTGATAGATGCCCACATATTAATCTATCTTCATAATTCATACCCTTTATAGTTCATCAGGATCATTCTTGAAACAGTGGAGAAAGCAAAAGGGATGTAGAGCACAGTGATAGGCAACCTCAAAGGAAGCAAGTGTAGCACACATGAACAGAAGGGACTTGTTGGACTTCTGGATTAACGCCTACTCCTGTACCCAGGTTTACCAGATCATTGGGGAAATAAACATCAGTTGAAAGTCAGTAATGTATTGCAGTGATGAGAGGTGCAGCTGTGAAACCAATAGAGCTTTCACTTCTTGCGCATTTTGCATATCAGTAGGGTTATTTTCTGGCCTGGAAGGGAAACTAATTAATTAGAGAGAATTTAGATGTGGCAACATTCCAGCTTAACCCTTCTCGTCTATAATGGAATTCTTGTCCCATATCATGGAATGGAAGTCATCTTTTAAGTGGTTCCAAAGTATTTGAATGTTGCTTTCATCTTGGTGTTAGTTTATAAAATGAATACTTTGTTTAGCATTGTGAGACTTTGCTGTACTATTAACTGCAGGATGGGTGAGGAGTAGGGCGGCATGTGGCGCTGTGGTTAGCACTGGGACTGCAGCGCTGAGGACCCGGGTTTGAATCCCAGCCCTGGGTCACACTCTGTTTCACCCCCACAACCCAAAGATGTGCAGGTTAGGTGGATTGGTCATGCTAAATTGCCCCTTAATTGGAAAAGAAAAAAATGATTGGCTACTCTAAATCTATTTAAAAAAAGGATGGGTGAGGGGTGTAGTCTTGCGAAAGATTATTGTTCGCATTTTGCACGTTATACAATTAATCTGAGAATTTGTGGCACACTTTGCATTGCCTTTGTCTTGTTACGTAGAATTTACAACACAAAAACAGACTATTTGGCTCAATTGGTTTGTGCCTGTGCCTATGCACCAAATCCAGAAATGCCAGTTCCCTCGTAGGCCCTGTCACCAGCTGCTCCAAAAAACCATCCTTTCAACATTCCACCTTTTCTTGCGATCCACTACCAACCTGATTTTCCCAGTCCACCGGCATATTGAAGTCCCCCATGATTATTGTAATATTGCCTTTTCCACATGCCTTTTCTATCTCCTGATTTATTTTTTTGCCCCACATCCTGACTACTGCTAGGGGAGCCTGTACATAACTCCCATCAGGGTCGTTTTACCTTTTGCGATTCCTCAACTCTACCCACCGAGATTCTATGCCTTCTGATCCTATATCGCTTCTTGCTATCGATTTAACTTCATTCCTTACTAACAATGCTATTCAGAATACCAAGATAAAGAATATATTTGATTTAACTATAATTAGTATGCCAAATGTTGCCACAATGTGTCTGATTCTAGCATTAAATTATTGGTGGTCCCAAAATAAACTTCACACCCCAGTGCACACTACCCACGGAGATTTGACAAATTCAGATAAAAATAGAGACTGCGTTGGTGAAAGACCTGGAATTACATCTTGCTTTTTCTCTATTCTTTTCCCATATGTTTTAAACCAACAAATTAAATACTTATGAAGAACAGCGAATGTGCCTTCTCTCCCTTTGGCAACGTAAAACATTCAACCATAGCTCGAACATTAATCCTGTTTCACAGTATGGTCATACTCATCTGAATAAATGCAGGCAAATAGGAAGAGCAACTTTTATAATTGCCTGGTGTTTTCACTGATTCATTTCATTTTTAATAAACATAACGGGAAATAATTCTTAATTTTGGCTATTTGCATTTTCCAATGCATACTGTGCTCCAGAAATTAAAAAGCAGAAATAGTGATGATATTTCTTTAGGCACTTAGTATATGTTCCTTAGTTAATGTGGCTATATTATCATTTCTTTTTAAACTAAAATTATACTTCACAATGTTTTTATGGTTGAAAACACCCATGTTGCATTTAGTACATTGATATTTTTGTATCTATTTTAAGTTTGGTTTTAATTTCCCAAATGGCACTGTCTAGACCTGATAAAAGTACGCTATTAATTTCATGGTTGGTCTGGATGCCATTACTTATCTTGGTTTTCTTGAAACGTTGCAATCAAAAAATGAACAACTTTCTATAAGAAATTATTTACACAATTCACACATATTTCTCTCCTCCCCTCCTCTTCCAGATTACGTTAAAACAAAATGAACCAAGAGCTGTTGCATTGACAATTATAATTAAACATCAGAAATTGAATAGTGTTATCATTTTAATTCATGAAAGGAAGTTTCAAATACCTTGCTGTTATTTTCTCAATCTGTTAAAATTCCTGCCGTTGTTAATGTTGGAGATGTCGCAAACCTTGAGCATTGCTTCTATCTAATCCCAGAAAATGAAGGAAAGACCTGCATTTCTATAGGACCTCTCAGGATGAACCGGCACTTTACAGCTAATGAAGTACTTTTGAATTGTAGCCACTGTTGTAATGCAGGGAAGCTCATCATCCAATTTGTGCTCAGCAAACTCCTGCACATGTTGTTTTTTTTTTTGCTCGGTTTGGTCCCCTCAAGCTAGGTAATTTGTCCTTCAATGATGGAAAAGCAATCTATGGCTGGCCTAATCTTGGCTGGCACTCATATCTAAGAAGGAGAGTGTTTAAAGTCTTTAGCTATAAATGCAAGTTGTTTTCATAGAATAAGTGAGCCCATTCCTTATGGGCAAGCAGAAATTCTGTGAAGACACATAACTGAGTTGTCAAAAAACATTTTTGTTCCACCAGTATTTTTGAGTTTCAGCCAATTAGTGTGTATGGAAAATCATTCTCTTCTCCCACGTGCCTTTATCAATCAAAGCCAACAACAAGCAGTCATGGGGCTAACTATAACATAATTAGATATGGAATAAAGCTTTCTCAATTTGTTCCAATAATTTACCTATAATCATTCTATCAGAAGAGCACATTGTAATTAAAGCCATTACACCACTGAGATTCTCCACTTACCGACTATCATGTTGCTGCTCTGGTGAAAGTGCTATAATGTAAATAAAATGTTGTCTTTGCTTCCAGGAGTACAAAGATTCACCAATAAAGCTGTGTTTCACCAAAGCTGCTACAGCCCAAGGTAGAAAGATTAGCAGTAACTCATGGATGTTAATCCATTGCAAAGAAAACCTCAGTTGAAAGAAGATAGTCACTTTAATTTGGGAATTTAATTTATGCACGGTATGACCCCACAATATGGAACAAGACGATGGTGACTAGATTATCTCTCTTAGTGATGTCTGTTGAGGACATTAGAACTGACCAGGACCATAAGGAAATCTCCACTGCTCGTCTTTGAAATAGAGCCGTGGTATCTTTCTTTGTCCACTGGAGTGGACAGGCAACGCGACTTAATAGAGGCATACAAAATGATCAGGGGGTTGGATAGGGTGGACAGTGAGAGCCTTCTCCCGCGGATGGAAATGGCTGGCACGAGGGGACATAACTTTAAACTGAGGGGTAATAGATATAGGACAGAGGTCAGAGGTAGGTTCTTTACGCAAAGAGTAGTGAGGCCGTGGAATGCCCTACCTGCTACAGTAGTGAACTCGCCAACATTGAGGGCATTTAAAAGTTTATTGGATAAACATATGGATGATAATGGCATAGTGTAGGTTAGATGGCTTTTTTTTCGGTGCAACATCGTGGGCCGAAGGGCCTGTACTGCGCTGTATTGTTCTATGTTCCTCCTAAAGATGGCACTCCCAACAGTGTAACACTCCCTAAGTACTGCACTGAAGTGTCAGTCTACATTCTGTGCTCCAGTCTCTGGAGTGGGATTTCCATTGAGCCATGGCTGACATGCATAATGCATTTTAAAAAAAAGTTTTGAATTTATAGCCTGAATTCTTTCAGAAGCAAGATCTGGTATTTCGATCAGTGCATACTTAGTTGTATTATCTACATTTCCTTCGAAACCTCAACATATTTACATCCATTCAACTCCTGGGGAAGGGAGACAATTTCTGGGTGTCTTTAAGAAGCTTGTCTTGATGTAAACACTTAAAGAACATTCTTGCAGAAATTGGTGTCTTATATAATTTAATTGGTAAATTACATCTTGACAATGGGCAATTACATCTTGACCTATAACCACCGGTTTAAAACGTTGCTGTTAATAAACATGTTCAGTGAAGCGCTGGCCCCCTCTATTCCATTAACTGTGCCCGTCCCTGTTACTCCAACTTGCCATCTGATCAGCAACTTAGGTCTCACTTTCTGGAATTCCTTCCTCAAACTCCACTTCCCCCTCTCCTCCTTACAACTAGCCTTTTGACCTTGCTCGGTTTCCCTGTGTGCTTGGACCCATTTCTTTAATAAGCAAGTGTAAGTTTTGCGTAGCAAGGTTATCCAGAAATCTGTTTTAAGCTGTGCTGCAGAACCAAATAGCATGACTTTGGAGGGGCTAGTCTTTCATATTCGCTATCAGCACAGTTAATTAACCTTCTTATTACTAAAGTCCCTTCTACATACTGCATCCTTGCAAAGCTCTGTATAGACCACTATCAGACTTTTTTCTCTGAATTAATTCCTGACATGAGTCCTGCCAACTGTTGGTGACCTCCATGACACTCAAACCATGAGGAAAGTCATCTCAAAAAGCAATGTAAGACAAATATTCATTTTTATAACTGACTTTAGCTCCATTATTGTTCTGCACGGTGTATTCCCAAACAAATCTTTGTGGAGAGCATTAAAGTAACTACATTAACTAATAATTCCAGGTGGACACTGCAATGCAATCCTGAGTGTTGCAATGGTGAAGGTGCAATCTTTTGGATGTGAGATCAAATGGAAGCCTGCATCTGCCTTTTCAGGTGGGCATAGAAGGTCAAATGGCACTGCTTGAAGAAGTGCTGGGAGTTTGAGTTCCTGGGTCAACAGCCCCACAAAAAAAAGATTAATTGCTCTTCATCTCCTTTACCATTTGCTGTGTGCTTATTAGATGCTGTGATTGCCTGTCTAAAAGTGGTAACTATCAAACAAAATTCATGAAGAACTTTATGACCTCAAGTCTGAAATAAATGCAAGTTCTCTTTTTGATGAAACTTGTGCTCTTATAATCAGAAGGGAAGAATCAGGTTTCCGACTGCCCGATGTTATTGTCAAAACATACTAGCTCCTATAGTCTCTACCCCACCACCCCACATCCAACAGGGAATGTAGCTTAGTGACAGTTTTATAGATTTAAATTCCAAATATGTGGATGTTTTGGCAGTCTCTAGGCAGTTTGCAAATGCAGTTTATTACTGATTGACTCAACTATAAGTTGTGAATGTAGCTGGTTTAAAGAGGACAGTTTCTTTTTTTTATATTCCAGAAGATGATTGCGATGGTTTACCTTCTGATGAATTACTTTTTTTTTAAATGCATTTCAATGAAATGCTTTTTCCTTTGTGTTTAAAATTGATCCCAGACAGCTGGCTAGAAGCCAGTAACAGCATGTAATCTTTGAAGTCCTCTCCACCTGGAGATGAATTTTTATTTATAACTTGTGTTTGAGGTAACTTGATACAGCAGAGCTGAAAGTTGTAGCAGGTGCTATCACTGTGCTGAGAATCCCTTTTTGCATATTGGCTTGGCTGCAAAAGAGGAAGGAATCTGTGCAGTCTGCTTCACTTCAAGCACCAAGCATTTTGTTTATAAATTTCCTTTCATTGAGGTAACATGTCAGAGGACTTATTTTTCCCATTGGGTGCAAGAGAAAGTGTTTGGTTAAGCCCTCTTGTAATGCACAGTGGCCTTTGCTCATCAGTCAAGTGTCTCATTTGGCTTTCGTAGTTCTTGTTGGAAAGGGTGGAATACTAAGTCAGAGTTCCAGTTGCTGATGACTAGTCAGTGCTCCACCTGTCCACATGTGGACGTCAGGGAGATGTCTAGAATGGATTTTAGCTGTGAACTGAAGAAACCCAATCTTGCCTGCATCCAACAACTACACATAATACAATAATCTTTATTGTCACAAGTAGGCTTACATTAACACTGCAATGAAGCTACTGTGAAAATCCCCTAGTCGCCACATTCCGGCGCCTGTTCGGATACACAGTGGGAGAATTCAGAATGTCCAATTCACCTAACAGTATGTCTTTCAGGACTTGTGGGAGGAAAGCAGAGCACCCAGAGGAAACCCACATAGACACATGGAGAACGTGCAGACTCCGCACAGACAGTAACCCAAGCCGGGAATCGAACCTGGGACCCTGGTGCTGTGAAGCAATAGTGCTAACCACTGTGCTACCGTGCCGCCCATGTTGCTCTTGATGTGTTTCTCTTGCCTCTGCCTAACCTAACAATGCTGAGGCCAATTCTAATCCTTGCCTTAGCTAAGAGCTAATTCAGCACAAAATGAGGGTTGAAGTTCAGATTATTGGTCCATACAGCTCAAGCTGTTTGCTGTCCTCATCGGTTCAGCTACCAGACAAGCTAAACTAAGTGATTTTAAGCATAAATGTCAGATAGGAAAATAATTGCTCAAAGACCTAAATCTACCCAAAACTTGAACACTTCAATTGAGATGCACTCCATCAGCATTTTCGCCTTCAGGTTTGTATGATATAGTGACTGTCTTTCCTCCAGCCTTTATCAGAGACCTCTCTTGACTCTGATTAATCACACTTTGTTATTTTTTCCAAGGTCCACTGCTATGTTCCTTCTATCTGCAACCTAATTGTACCATCTCCTACTCTAAGAACTTGTTTAACATGACCTGAGAAACACTATTTAAGTCCCTGAGCTTATCGTTTCTCCAACAATAGAACATAGAAAATACAGCACAGAACAGGCCCTTCGGCCCACGATGTTGTGCCGAACCTTTGTCCTAGATTAATCATAGATTATCATTGAATTTACAGTGCAGAAGGAGGCCATTCGGCCCTTTAAGTCTGCACCGGCTCTTGGAAAGAGCACCCTACCCAAACTCAACACCTCCACCCAACACCAAGGGCAATTTTGGACACTAAGGGCAATTTATCATTAAACAATCTTTTTTTTATGTACAAGGCTGGCTTTACTGGCATCTGTGAAAATAGCAAGACTAGTGTTGAACTTAGTGCAAATCCAGACTGACTGCAGATTTGGAGAAATGGAATGAGCCTCCCTCCTTCAGATACGTGACCTGGCTCAGACTTTGCATTACCACTTCAGTGTCAAGAGTGTGTGAAACCACCTAATGCTCACACTATACTTGTAATAGTGTCACCTAACTTTTTCTTCTTCTCCTCAACTTTGGTTGGTCTGTGGATCTTGTCCTCCACCTGAGATTCTTAATTTTTTTTTAATGCTATAACTTGCGTTAAAAAAAAGGTTAATTGTGCTCATGAAGATGAATGATGTGATTTATTGCTTATTGAACACAATAATTTTCAGTACCCTCTATTAATACTCATGGCACTCCAGTACAGACCAATACAGAATTCTGAACCCTGTTTTCTGCCCAACCTAGTGGACCACAATACCCAAGATGTTTTATCATTTACGGGATGTGGGCATCGTTGATTGGGCCAGCATTTATTGCCCAACCCTAGTTTCCCTTCTGAAGGTGGTGGTGAGTTGCCTTGTGGAACCGCTGCAGTCCTTGATGTGCAGGTACACCTACCGTGCTGTAAGAGAGGGAGTTCCAGGATTTCGCCCCAACGACAGTGATAGAACGGCAATATATTTCCAATTCAGGATGATGAGTGACTTGGAGGGGAACCTCCAGATGGTGGTGTTCCCACGTATCTACTGCTCTTGTCCTTCTAGATGATAGTGGTCGTGGGTTTGGAAGGTGCTGTCAAAGGAACCTTGGTGTGTACCACGGCTGTCACGTCAGTGGTGGAGGATTTGAATTTTTGTGAAAGGAGGAGCAATCAAGCATGGCTGCTTTGTCCTGGATGGTGTTGAGCTTCTTGAGTGTTTTTGGAGCTGCACTCACCCAGGCAACTGGAGAGTATTCCATTACACTCCTGACTTGTGCCTTGCAGATGGTGGACAGGCTTTGGGGGGGTCAGGAGGTGAGTTACTTGCCACAGGATTCCTAGCCTTTGACCTGCCCTGGTAACCACAGTATTAATATGGCTAGTCCAGTTCAGTTTCTGATTAATGGTACCCCCCCCCCCCAGGATGTTGATTGTGGGAGATTCAACAATGGTAATGCCATTGAATGTCATGGGGCGATGGTTAGATCCTCTCCTGCAGGAGATGGTCATTGTCTAGCACTTATGTGGCGTGAATGTAATTTGCCACTTGTCAGCCCATGCCTGGATATTGACCAGGTCTTGCTGCATTTGAAAATTGACTGCTTCATTATCTGAGGAGTTGTGAATGTGCAGAACATTGTGCAGTTATCTGTGAACATCACCACATCTGACCTTATTGTGGAAGGGAGGCCATTGATGAAGCAGCTGAAGATGGTTGGGCCTCGGACACTACCCTGAGGAACTCCTGCAGTGATGACGTGGAGCTGAGATAATTGACCTCCAACCACCACAACCATCTTCCTTTGTGCCAGCTATGACTCCAACCACCAGGGAGTTTACCCCCTGATACCCCTTGACTCCAGTTTAGCTGGTGCCCCTTGGTGCCATACTCTGTCAAATGCTGCCTTGATGTCAAGGGCAGTCACTGTCACCTCACCTCTGGCATTCAGCTCTTTTTTGTCTGTGATTTAACCAAGGCTGTAATGAAGTCAGGAGCTGAGTTACCTTGGCAGCACTCAAACTGAGCATTTGTGAGCAGGTTATTGCTGAGCAAGTGCCACTTGATAACATTGTTGATGACTCCTTCCATCACTTCACTGATGGAGAGTAGACTTGTAAGGTGCATTTGGCTTGGTTGCAGTGGTCCTGTTTCGTGTGTACAGGACACACCTGGGCAATTTTCCACATTGTCAGGTAGATACTAGGGTCGTAGCTGTACTGAAACAGCTTGGCTAGGGGTGCGGCAAGTTCTTAAGCAAAAGTCTTTAGTACTATTGCCGGAATATTGCCAGGGCTCAAAGCCTTTGCAGTATCCAGTGCCTTCAGCTGTTTTGTTTTTAAAATTTGGAGTACCCAATTCATTTTTTCCAATTAAGGGGCAATTTAGACTGGCCAATCCACCTACCCTGCACAAATCTGGAATTAAAGTCTAATGACCATGAAACCATTGATTGGTTGGTGTAAAACTCCTGGTTCACTGAACCCACTCTACTTTTCCAGCGTCTCTTTCAACCCCTCTGTTTGTTCTGTGCTGTCCCATTGCTTGTTGATTTCCACTGCTGGATGTGAGACAATTTCAAGACTGAAACGGTGCAATGGGGAGAGGTTTGACATGATGGTTGCATGCGTTATGTGGGGGAAAATGGAAATCTTCCAGTGTGTACACTGAACAATGTTGACCTTTAATTTTATAATCATTATTAAAGTATTAACATGTCACAGTGGAAGTTTCACAACGAAGGGAACCTATCAGCCAGCATGTTAATTATATAAAATCCAAAATAAATAGTTTATGGTTAACAAAAGTCTGCACTGAAGAAGTATTGAGGATGGCAAAATAACAGAACGTACTCTAGGTGGGGGACTCCGATGTCAATCACCAAGAGAGGCTTGATAGTACCTCTGCTGACCAAACTGGGTGAGCCCTAAAGGACATCGTTGGTCGAGTGGGTCTGAGGCCAATGGTGAGAGGGAAAAAAGAGGGTTAAACCTTCTTGACCTTGTCCGCACTCGACTTGTTGCAAATGCATCTGTCCAGGACAGCATTGATAGGAGTGACCACCATACAGTTCTTGTGGAGACCAAGTTCCGTCTTCATATTGAGGATACCCTCCATTTTGTTGCGTGGCGCTACCATCAAACTCAATGGGATAGATTTCAAATAGATCCTGCAACTCAAAACTGGCCACCAATGAGGTGCTGTGTGTCATCAGCAGCAGAGCTGTATACAACCACAATCTATGACCTCAATCCTGGCATACCTCGCACTGTGCCATTACCATCAAGCTGGTTGAATCAATGGAAGAGTGCAGGAGGACATGCCAAGAGCAGCATCAGGCATACCTAAAAATTAGGTGTCAATCTGGTAAAACCACCATATCATTATCAACATGAGATAGACAGAGCTAAGAGATCCCACAACCAGTGGATGAGGCCTAAGTTCTGCAGTTCTGCCACATGCAGTCGTGAATGGTGGTGGGAAATTAAGCTAACTGGAGGAGAAGGCAGATACATCTATCCTCAAATGATGGATGTGTCAGCGCTCCAGTGCAAAAGATAAAACTGAGGTATTTTCAAAAATCTTAAGCCAGTAGTGCCAAGTATAATCTAGCTTGCTCTTCTCCTGAGGACATTAGCATCACAGATGTTGGCCCTCAGTCAATTTGATTCACCCCATTTGATATCTAGAAATGACTGAAGGCCAGGATCGAACCCTGGTCCTCAGCGCCGTAGGCCGCAGTGCTAACCACTGTGCCATCGTGCCGCCCACCTCGAGGGTAATTAAGCGTGGACAACAAATGCTGTCCTAGCCAGCGATCGGCACACCTCGTGAAGGAATATTTTTTTTAACTTTCCTGAAATCAACTGAACTCGACTGCAGACATTTGTGAAAGTACAACTTGCGCACAAAGTTTAAGTTATGATTTTTGATGGAGAAGTGACTTTTAAGTCCTTCAAGTTTAAGGGACTACCATGTCTTGCTTTGTGCTGGGTGGCAAGGTGGCGCAGTGGTTAGCACTGCTGCCTACGCCGCTGAGGACCGGGGTTCAATCCTGGCCCCGGGTCACTGTGTGGTGATTGCTTATTCTCCCCGTGACTGCGTGGGTCTCACCCCCACAACCCAAAGATTTGCAGGGTAGGTGGATTGGCCATGCTAAATTGCCCCTTAATTGGAAAATAAATAATTGGGTACTCTAAAAAATGTTCATGTCCTGCTTTTTGCTCAGTATTGCTATCAATAACTCCCAATTGCTGACAATGAACTAAAGCTTCCTTTATTGGAGAGAGGAACTGCAAAGAATTGGGGGAAAATCTGTTCACTGGGACGTCCTTGGGAAATGTAATTTGCGATTAAAGCTGTTAGCTTTGAAACCTGCAAGCCGCGATAACTTTTTAAGAGCATTCCTCTACCTAACCACCTGTCGCTTTATGTAATGCCTCTTGTCACATACAGTTTCTATTCCTTTGGGCTGTCAGCCTAGGGGTCTGCACATTATCGACAAGGCGTCAAATAAATTCAAGCCGCAAGGGCTGGCAACACTAAAGGTTGTGTGGGATGTCCTGGTGCATATATTATCCTGCTTTAAGCCCCAGCACAAATGATTAAACTGGTGGATAATGTGTGGCAGAGACCATTATAATGTGAAATGATTCCCAGCCATCTAGGAGCTGCCAATCTATGAATAATGGTAGTAATAACCTGTGTGTGGTTTAAAGGAGGAAGGAATATTTCAACCAAAAGTATTCCTTCCTTTTCCTACCCCACTTAACAAAAAGAAAATTGTTTTTTCATATATATATATATATATATATAGTATATAATTTTTAACTCGCCTTCCTCTGAAAGTAGCTGTTCATATCTGTCAGACCTTGACTACACACCATTCCACACATGTTCCTTCTCATCATACAGCCATACCGTTAATGTCAGATACAGAAGAATTAGGAAGTGGATCCGCAGGGAATTCTACAGTCCACTGTAGGGATGGGTGTTATGAGTTAGGTACAGGTGGCAGGACATTGCTGTTGACTTCTAGCTTGTACTCACCTGATACCCTTACATGATTACTTTACAAAAAGAATAATGACCCCATAGATAGTGTTAGTTGAGTGCTAAATATTGGTCAGGACATGAGGGTAAAGCTTCCCTGCAAGTCTTAAAAATAATGCTATGGAGAGGATAGACGGGCATGATCTAACCTTTCATGCAAAAAATGACACCACCTCAGTCATGCTCTGGGGAGCATCAGTCTCAATCTTGGTGCCAAAATCTGAAACCCACCATTTTCTGAATTTTGATGCAAGAGTGCTTCCCATTGAAGGATGGGAGGAAGACGATGTGGGTGTAGCATTTCTTTTTATCTTTGGCAGGGTGTCCAGAGAAGAGCTGAGGGTACCACAAAATGTTTTGCTGCAAATACACATTCAGCCGGAACTTTTCAAGCTTGGCCAAATACTCACCTGTGCAAATGAATGCAGCAACTATTCCACTGGGTCTGATCTCGTTCAAGAGGGCCACAGTGAGATCAAAGTAGCTATCTGAGTGAAAGCCCAGTTTGTTGATCCTTACAAATCCTGCATTTGAAAGTAAGAATTTACCTGAAGGCACAGCTGACATAGACTCTGGTTTTTCCACAATTATCGAGTGGATAATAGTATTTTTTTAAAATTACTCTTAATGTAAATGAATTCCCATACAGAAACTTGGATTAGAGTAAGTGTGGTGTTCCGTATGCTTTAATTCTCAACTGAGAATGAGAAAAGGCCGTGAACACCAGTAATCTGTTGCTTAATCCATAACTTCATTAATCAATTAAATCTGTCTGCATGTCCACCTCTCTGGGTAGCAAGATAAAACTGATCCTGGTTCTAAATAAAATGTATTTCTTTTAGACTATCTGCTAGGAGTTTTTTAATGGCAATTGTCAGTTTAAGTCTTTGCAAGTGTAAATTCTTGAGATTAAACTTTGGATGTGTTATTAATGTAATGCAAAGTCTTGGTGAAGGAAGTGGATTTATTAACCAGCCCATTACCACAGCCTGCAATCATACAGGACCTCTTTCCAGCACCTGCCAGCTGGTGTTTGCCATTTAGATAAGCTCTGTCATTATAATCAAAAGTTTAAAATCCTGCAGCTCTTTTATCTTCAACCAAATAGTCATTCACTCTAACTATAAAGGGACTCTGCTGTTCCATTTACAGTAAATTGTGCTGTTGGGAGACACAAGATAATCTCCATTCCGTTCCAAGTTTGAGAATGAGTCTTTTGCATATATGTAAAGTGAGGTGCGTTTTCTGTTCCCCGCTGTAAAATTGAATGCAACATTGAGTACAGGAATGGGTCATTCAACCCAGCTGGTTAATGCTGGTGTTTAAGCTGCATGTGAGCCAGTAAATTGAGATGTGACAAGTCTCAAAGATTTTGGGATAGCAATACGTTTATTGCCTGTACCTGTTTTCTTCAGTGATTCTTCAAGCCAAGGCCCTCCTCTGGACATCAGAAATCCCACAGCCCGATTTGCAGGGCATGGAGCTGCACTGATGGTCTGGCTGGCATTCCTCATTCCTAAAGCAGAGTAACAGGTCATTCACCTCATTGATATTTGGGGAATATTGATGTGCACAAAATATTTGCTCCATTTATCTGCAAGGCTGAAACAGCAGTTAAAAGTTGTTAAATGTATGTGCAGACTATGGAACATTTCTAAGCGACACGACCTGTTGCACCTAATTTCAGAACGTGCATTGTTTTGACCCTGATGAACTCTTAGTGAGGTACCCATTAAAAAAAATTATTGTGCGTATTAGACTGGCAACAACTTAATGTACCCTTGGACAAACATTTAAATACAAAGTGATTTAAATACCATTGGATTTTGAAACTTCAAGAATGTTGAAGATTACACATTATGTACGTCAAAGGTAAATCAAGTTCAAATGGCCTCAATTTGTTCACATGTGTTGGCAGTTCTGTAAACGTTAGACCCTGCCAATTGTGTTGGCCCTTAAAGACCTCCTTTGTAATCTTCAAACAAACTTTAAAAGAAACTTCAAAGCAGTTTTTCAAGGCTGCCTTGTTTTGTGTTCGTTTTCACTGTTGGTTCTCCACAGAGACGCCGCTTCCCACTTTCATCCTGTAATCCCGTTCCTTAAAGAACGAGTTAAATTACCTCTTAATTTTGTTTCTGATTTCACTACTCAGTTTCTTGACATCCTTACATTTTTTACGATTTCACAACGTTTTAAATACCACTGAATTACAAAATTGCAAGAATATAGAAGGTTGCACCTCATATAGATGTCAGTGATAACGTCTCATGCATTGTGCAGTAGAAGAGATTCTGCTGTTCCAAAAAGATATCCGAGGTCAAAGTGTATTCGACTTTCAGTGGTTACCCCAGAGTAGCGAACATTAAACTAAACAGTACCAGCCTTCCCACTATCACTTGCTCTACCAATTGAGGAATTGCTCAGAGAATTGAGGGAGAGGCGGAGGTCTTTCAGCCCTTCGGACCCATTCAGGCAGGTCATGGATAATCTGTATCTCACCTAAATTTACCTGCCTTTGATTCATATCCCTTAATACTTTGACCTGACAAATATGTTGAAATCAGTCTTTAAATTTTCAGTTGTCCCACCGTTCATAGCCTTTTGGGGGAGAGAATTACAGATTTCCACTACTTTTAAGGGAAAGTGCTTTGTGATTTCATTCCTGAATGGCCTAACTCTATTTTTCATATTATGCACTTGTTCTGGGTTTCTCCACCAGAGGAAGTTGTTTCCCTGTATCTACACTATTGAATCTTTTTTGCCATTTTAAGAAATTCAATGAGGTTTACCTTCTAAATTCAGGAATACAAGTCCTTGCATTTTTACTCTTTATGGCCTGAAGTCATCTGGTAATATGCATGATTTTTACAAAGCATATTTTGCACAGAAGCAGGCTATTCGGGTGAACTGGTCATTGACTGTGTTTAATCTCCTCATTAGCCTATTCCAATTTCCCTCCATCTAACGCATGTCATCTAATCTGAGGTTTCAGCCATGTCTCAGTTGATACAAGCATCACTTTTGGAGTCAAACCTCTCTGCTTCTGTACTTCACTTTCCTCTTTTAGAAATTCCTTAAAACTTACCTCGCTGATCAACTTTTTGGTCACCTGCCCCTATGTGGCTCAGTGTGGTAGTTTGTTATACAATGCCTCTGTGAAGTGCTTTGGAGCCATTTATTTGGGGGGGAAAAAACTATATAAATACAAGGTGTTGTTATCAGAAGGTTCAAGCTGCAACACTGTTATCTAGGGGAGGCAGTGGCGTAGTGGTATTATCACTGGACTAGTAATTCAGAGACCCAGAATAATGTTCTAGGAACCTGATTCAGATCCCACCAGATGGTGAAATTTGAATTCAATAAAAATCTGGAATTAAAAGTGATCACCATGAAACCATTGTCGATTGTTTCAAAAACCCACCTGGTTCGCTAATGCTCTTTCAGGAAGGAAATCTGTCTTCCTTACCTGGTCTGGCCTACATGTGACTCCAGACCCACAGCAATGTGGTTGACTCTTAACTACCCTCTGAAATGGCCAAGCAAGCCACTTAGTTCAAGGGCAGTTGGATTGGCAGCAAATGCTGGTCCAGCCAGCGACACCTACATCCTGCAAATTAATTTTTTTTTTAATTATATGACTGTGGAAAATTGCCCAGTTTTGTCCTGTCCACAAAAATGAATTACCGTCCAATTAATCTACTCCTGATCATCAGCCGAGGTGATGGAAGTGGCTGTCATCAGTGTTATCAAGAGGCTTTTACTGAGCAATAGCCTGCTCACTGCTCAGTTTGAGTTCTGCCAGGGCCACTCAGCTCCTGTCCTCATTGCAACCTTTGTCCAAACTTGGACAGAGGGACTGAACTCTATGTGAGAGTGACTGCATTTCACATCGAGGGAACATTTGACCGAATGTGACGTCAGAGCGCTCACAAAACCAAAGTCAATAAGAAGTTGTGGAAATTCTCCACTGGTTGAATACATAACTAGAAAAAATGGTTGTTGTAGGCCAATTATCTCCATCCCAGGGCATTGCTGCAGGAGTTCCTCAGGGTAGTGTCCTAGGCCCAACCATCTTCAGCTGCTTCATCAGTGACATTCCCTCCATCATAAAGTCACAAAGTGGGGATATTCACTGTGTAATGTTGAGCACCATTCATGGCTCTTCAGATACTGAAACAGTGTCCATATACAGAGTGACCTGGACATTGTTCAGGCCTCGGCTGATGAGTGACAAATAACATTGACCAGAAACTGAACTGGACAAATATATATATAGATCAGAGGCTGGGACTCTGATGAATAACTCTCATCTGCTGACTCCCCAAACTTGTCTGCCATCTATAAGGCACAAGTCAGGAGTGAGGTGGAATATTCTGTACTTTCTTGGATGTGCACAGCTCCAACAAAACTCAACATCATCCAGGACAATGCAACCCACTTGATTTGCACTCCACCCACCACTTTCAATGTGCATTTTATCCACCACTGATGCACAGTGCCACCGCAACTGCAGCAACTCGCCAAGGCTCCTTGACGGCACATTCCAAACCTGCGACCTCTATCATCTAAAAGAACAAAGGCAGAAAATGCACAGGACCACCATAACCTGCAAGTTCCCTTCTAAGTGACGCATCATCCTCACTTGGAACCAAATCTTTGCCCTTCACTGTCACTGGGTCAAAATCCTGGAGATCCCTTCCTAATACCACTGTGGGTATACCTCCACTACATGGACTGCAGTGTTTCAAGGAGCTGGCTCAACACCACCGTGAGAAATTAAGAATGGGCAACAAATGGTGGCCCATCCAGCAATGCTCCCATCCGTGTAACAGTTTTAAAAAATCTCCATGCTAGGAACTTGAGCATGAAATCTAGGCTGAAACTCGAGCATTATGGAGGGAATGCTGCACTGCCATAGGTACTGTTTCTCAAATTCGATATTAAACTGAGGACTCTGTCCACCGCCTCACTCAGTTGGACATGGTGCTACTTCAAAAAAGAGACTTTTTCTCAGTGTCCTCACCGATATTTATCCCTCAATCAATGTCCTTACAACATTTTTTTTTTCATTATCACATGGCTGACTGTGAGAGCTTGCTGTGCGCAAAATGGCTGCTGGTTTTCCTACATTACAACAGTGACTGCACTTCAAAAGTACTGCATTGGCTGTAAACACATTGGGATGTCCTGAGGTGGTTGGGAAAGATACCATATAAATGTAGGTCTTTCAAATCAGTTAACCCTAACAGCATATCCACCCAACCCTTTCTCCCTCTGACTTGTCTTGTTTCCCTATAAATACATCAAATTCCAACAGAAACAGTTGTCCAGAAATGGAACAGATTGGTCACATTCCACATGCCATAGAAGATGGACCTTCTAAACCCCAGTGAGCTATCACATCAATTCCAGCTTCTTTCCCCTCAGAGCCTCTTGCATTTTGAATATCTCCAGATGGCTGCTGCACTGATATTCATAATTTTTAGAAAGGTCTCTACTTCAGTGAGCATTTCCTTCCTTCTCTTTACACGGCAGCGAACTAGAGATCAATCTTGACTCAGTTTTTCAACCCTTCATTCCCCTGGTTGATTTAGTGTTAAGTTTGATGCTCAGCAAGACTGGATTCCTTTGCACGTAACGCATTTTAAAATTGTTTCTTAGACTCAAAACAGTGAATGTGTTGGTGGGGGACTAAAACTGACTGGTTTAACATAAACAGTTTTTTATAAATTCCCTAATTTTTTACAACTTGTTTTGTTGTTTCTCAATAAATTTGCATATTGATATCCCCCGCACCACCCCCCCTCTCTTTATTTTATTTCTTTGAAAGGATAGGTTTAGTTGCTGAGATGGAACTGTGTCCCTTTCAAACTATAACTCCAAATCACCCCACATGAAGTAACTGGTTTCTTGTTCTGCATCTGTAATAAACTGTGACTTCCAAGGATTGTGACAAATGAATTTCATTAATCCAGGCTGTTTCTATTTGAGACCAAAATTTGAAGTTAACCCATTTACCAATATGAAAATCTGTGTTACTCCTTCGGGTATGACCAATCGAAAAGTAAGAGTTCATTCCACTTATATTTTGGCCACTTTTAGGACCAAAGTTGTCATGATGACTGTTGAGGTAACCTGCTGGCTGTCTGAATTTACTGAGCTGTATTGCAGGAAAGTTATGCTCCTATCTAAAAGTGGAAATAATTCAGAATCCTTTTGTCAATCTCCTCACTAGCCTGTGGAGGATGAACAGAGGAGCAAATATTTAGGATAGCCTACTTTGATATGCCCTCATTCTTTATAAGAAGGTCGATCTCCATGAATAAAATTTCCTTCTCTGATCTATATTCTGTTCTGGGCCATTTACTAGGCCATTGTAGGAACTAAAGAATTGGATTGTGGTTATTCAACAGGTAAAGTTTTTATTTATCTTTGTGCTGAGCGCACTCAGGCTTAAATACAAGGCTTGTGCACCTGACTGATGTTACCAGTGCTCATGTGACTTACCTCTTAAAGGGCACTGCCTCAACATAACATACAATACATAACACCCCCCCTCGCCCTTTTCTTGGAAACTTTCCCTTGCGTAAGCACCCCCAGTATTTGCATAGTTGCACAAGCAGCAAAACTTTTTACATAGAAAAGAAACACTTTCCAGTAGACCCCAAACACTTTTTTAAAATATAAATTTAGAGTACCCAATTATTTTTTTCCCAATTAAGGGACAATTTAATGTGGCCAATCCACCTACCCTGCACATCTTTGGATTGTGGGGGTGAAACCCATGCAGGCACAGAGAGAAACTCCACACGGACAGTGACTCGGGGCCGGGATTCGAATCCGGGTCCTCAGCGCCGTCGGCAGCAATGCTAACCAGTGTGCCACGTGCCGCCCCTTACATGATACACATTTTTAGAAGAGAGTCCGTTCAGTAGGTGTCTGTTTCGCACCAGCTGTCTCCTTACTTTGGGTATAGATTGTTCCCCACCTTAGGGATGCCGGGAACCTCGGGTAAAGAGTGTTGCTCGTTTTAGCCTTGGTTTAATTGCTCTAATTCTGTCACCTTTGCTCTTGAGTCGCCAGGAATCTTTCTGATACCGCCACGTGGTTCAAGTCCGAGTAATGATTAATAATCCAACACACCGCTTAGTAAGAGTTAAATCAACGCTCATTTATTATATACAGCAATTAATACTTATATATTAATTCTACTTCTAAGCTACATCCTACAACTAACAGGCCAATACTTAACTTTGGAAATGGCCCACCAGGTCAGGGAAACGAATGGCCTTTCGAATGGGTTCTGAGCCTGCGGGATTCAAAAGCTGGTACAGGTCGATAGTCAGGAGTGCCTATCTGGTAGCGATCGTTGGAGTAAAACTTACGTTCTCTTGCAGAAGGGTTTCGAAGGGTGCGGAGCGGAGAAGAAGGGTCGATTTGAACTTGGCCCCTATTCTTATAGTCCCCAGGGGCTTCCCGCCTCTCGGGGCGGACCTTGTACCTGGTTCCAAGTGATTGGACTTGGTCCCAATCACTTGGTTTGATATTCTCCAATACTGGAGCGATTCCTTGATCGAGGGGTGGTCGTTTACCTTTCTTTGTGTCAACTCCTGCTGGCGCCGAAAGGTCGGGGTCGGCTTTGTGTGTCTATTTTGTATCAATTGTTCCCAGGGATCGCTGATTAATATGCAGGTGGCTGGGGTGTTGTCATGTTGATGGCTGCCGGTATCGGTTTGGTCTGGCTTCTCCAGAGGCGAATACACTGTTTTACCTGCAGCTGCCTGTTTGAGTCCTGTTGGCTGATTTTCACATCAGCCTCTTCCGTACACCATTTTAAATCGGGGTTTGACCATTCTAATCGAGCGTCAGCCATTTTACATGGCTACAAGAGGTTTCGTCCCTAGAGGGCGTACAGAAAGTCTCTTCCACAGAGGTGGTATCGCCAATGATTATGGTGGCTTTTCCAGGGGACGGTGTACTGACTTCAGGTAGTAAGGCCGAGGCCCCTCATTGATGTCCTGGGGGTGTGCCACTAACAGCTGGTCAGCATGCCATCGCCACACAATCTTGGCCCTGGTTTCGACCATCTTGCATTTCTTCAAATAGCAAGAGGTCAAGCATGGTTCATAGCTTCCTTTGTAACTGCACGAATGCTGGTGAGTTCTGGGTAGTGGCATGAGATGTGTGTCAGTACATGTCCAGGAAGCTATTGACACAATGAACTAGTGACCCCGCCACCTGTGAAGCTTTCAATAAGTACTTTAATGATTACACAAATCTTTCCCATTGGTCGAGGCATTGACGCACTGTGCCGAATGTAGTTCCGTTCCATGTAGTCTGTGGATTCCTACGTGAGGAACTGAGGACCATTATCACTAAAAATCTGTTCAAGATTTCCAAAACTCATGAAAATTATGCAGTTTCTTGATGGCTTGTTCAGCTGTAGTGGGCTGCATTGCCTCCACCTCCAGCCACTGGGAACGAGCATCAACCACCAGCAGCAGCAGTTGACCGTCAAGGGCGCCAGCAAAACAAATGTGGACACGTTGCCACGGCACCCTGCGCTGTTCCCACGGGTATAATGGCATTAATGGTGGTGCATTCCTGATTTTGGCACAAGTTCACTTTTTCCTCAATCGAGCATTCAAACTCGACCACCAAAAATAGCTCCTGGCGAGTTCCTTTATCCTCACCAGTCCTGGATGGCCCTGGTGCATTTGCTCCATACCTTTTATATCTGAAGTTCAGAGGAATGATCATCTGCATCCTCCATAGTAAGTGGCCGCTCTGAACTCACCTGGGACATATATGGCTTCAATTCCAGATGATTCTACCAGCCCTCCCTTTCAGGACCAGGTCCATCATCTGCCTCAAAACAGGGTCATTTCTGATATCGTTGTTTAATTTTACTGCCGTTACCAGACATTTTCAGATTTCGAGAAGTAGAGAATCTTCAACCCGCTGCTGCAATGCCCTCCACTCGAGGGTAGGATCAGTCTGGATGATGCATCTGCATTTGCATGTCGCTCTGACTGCCTGTATTTGATATTGTACGAGTACTCCGCGAGTAATAGGGCCCCGTTCTGAAGCCTATTGGTCGCCATTGAGGGAATCCGGAGTACGGGCCAAAGATGGACATGAGTGAACAATGATCTGTCAGCAGCACGGAAGTAGCAGCCATATAAGTAATGGTAACATTTCCTCACACCGAAAATCATGTTGAGGGCCACCTTCTCTAGTACTAGGCATTTTGTATCTGTACTGGTTAGAGAACAATTGACCTCTCTCCATTGGGATTGGGCAGGGTGTGTGACAGCACTGCAACAATTCTGTAGGGTGAGGCATTACACACAAATTGAAAAGGCAACTTAGGGTCAAAGTGAACCAAGACATCCAAACTTGCCTGGTTGACAGTGAGATATGCTCGCTCACCTGGTCCCATTTCTAAGGTTGACCTTTGCATTGATTGTGCAATGGATTTAAAAGGGTCAACAAGTTTGGAATAAATTTGCCATGATAATCCTTGAGACCCAGGAAAGATCTTAATTGGGACACAGTAGGTTGAGAAGTCTACATGATTGTCTCCTTTTCTTTAGTGCCTTGTGAAGTCCCTTACTGTGATGTGCCCTAAGTATTTTATCCCGTTCTGGAAGAAGTCACACTTTTCCTTTTTTACTTGTAAACTGTGTGCCTGCGGTGTTTTCAGATATCCTCAAGGTTCTTCAGATGCTCTTCCTCTTTGGAGCCGGTGATCAAGACATCATTGTCGTAGCATTATAGACCTGTGAGTCCACTTAGGATTTGATCCAAGGCCTCTGAAATATTGCAGGAGCTAACGTGATCCCAAAGGGGAGCCTTTTATAGCGAAACAAAACCCAATGAGTCACAATGGTTAGAATGTATTGTGATTCAGCAACCACTCCCATCTGCAGGCATGCCTGTGACAGATCTATCTAAGTGAATTTTCCACCTCTGAACAGATCTTCCATCAAGGGCAATGGGTATTTATCTGCACATAGGACGGATTAATAATAACTTTGTGGTCCTTGCAGATTTGGATTCAGCCATCACGCTTTAAACAGCTACAACCTGAGTTTCCTAATCACTTGTCATTGGTTCGCGTGAATCTGTCCACCACCCTCATCAGTTCGGCTTCTACTTTCGAACAGATGGCGTACGGAACAGTACGTGCACTCAAGACACTTGGGTTGAGTATCTGGTTTCAATTAGAGTTTAACCTCGACTCCTTTCATGTCTATTGGTGTCTTCGAAAACAGTGGTACTTACTTAGGATGTCTTGCAGACTAGATTTAGAGTTGGCCAATTTGTTCATGGGCGTCCAGTTTCTCACTATTTATGGGTAACGATAGCTTTATGAAAACCGGAACCATCCAAAGGTTGCTATTTAAATTGGAGTGTCAGATTGTTCCCATTGCAAGACAATTGCCTAACGGAAGTGTGAACTTTCCAGGCAATTGCCATGCAATCCTTACATGGGAATTTCCAGGGGTAGTCCGCCAGTGCATCTTTGGTGTATTCTCTCCCCCTCCCCCCGATACGATGCCCCAGAGATTGGGAGTTATGAGCCCATATTCTTCTCCGCATTTAGCCTGTCAAACCAATTATGTATTTTTCAACTTCCTCTCTTTCGTGACCGCATAATTTTCCTTTGCATAGTTGAGAGGAAGGATCGGTTTTCATGCTTTTCTTAATTCCAATATTTGAGACATATTATAGGTAATACAGACCTTGGAGTAACAGCTAACATTTTTTCCCCCCCGTCCTTCGAGTTTAGAAGAGCAAGGGATTAACTTACTCAAACATATAAGATCGTGCGGGTGCTTGACAGGGTTGATGGTGAGATGTTTTCACTAGTGGGAGTGTCTTGAGCAAGGGGATATAGTTACAAGATGAAAGGCCAGTCATTTAAAACTGAGGTGCGTAGAAATTTCTTCTCGTAGAGGGGAGTGAATTTCTGGAATTCTCTGCCTCGGTAGGTGTTAGAGACTGGATCATTAGGCATATTAAATGTGGAGGTGGATAAATATTTGATAGATCAAGGAATAGAGGGCGATGGGGAAATGGCACAGGAAAGGAGTTGAGGCCAGCATAGATCAGCTGTGATCATAATGGATGGTAAGGCAGGCTTGAAGGGCCTGATCGCCTACTCCTCCTATTTCCTGTGTCCTATCTGTAGGAGAGGCACTTTATACTTGCTGTGTCACTGGTTCTATTTGACTGATCTTACTCTACTTTTTGTTCTTCACAAAGGGCAAGAGTAGAGTGAAAGAGTAAGAGGATATGAAATAAAAGAAAAGTGTGTGGGTGGATTTTAGAAAGCATTGTTGAGATTAGGACTATATAAATGTAGATGCGTGTATAAAAAGACATTTTTATATATGTTATATTTTTGTGAATTCTTTGTTTGAGTGTGACTTTCTACATAGCACAGATGTCAGTATTCAGACCCTGGTTCTGAATAAAGCCTTTAATCCACACAATTGTTTGCTCTGTCTTGTTTTGAATGGCATCCAACACTCCACCCCTCTTCTTGTGTGGGAGAATTTTTCTAACCACTGCTCACTTCTCATCTGTTTGTTGTAAGGGAATGTGATCACTGCAAATTGTACTCTGTTTAGCACTCAATATCCCTTTTCATCTTGCCCAGTAATTTTTATATTTAAGTGCATGCTGGATTCTGTAAAACAAAGTACTACTTAGGAATCTAAAATAGTGTCAACAACACTTGTATGCCTTTTATGAAACCAGTTACTCCCCCACCACTAAACACCAAATTCCAACTTCCTTCTCACCAGCCCTAAAGTAAATCATGAAAACCTTAATCTAGTCTTTGAAATAGTGTGAAATACTATCGTAATCCGCTGAGGTTTCAAATTATGATTTCTTTTTCAAATGTAGAATGAAAGCCTTCATGGTATTCATGGAAACAAAACCATGGTATTGAATGAACTGTATCATCGCTGTCCAGTGGAAATATTATTTTTCACAGGCTTTTGTTTCCTGTCTCATTACTGTCATTGAAGGTGCTTATGTTGATGAACAGAGACCTGCATTCCCATTGCAGAACCCTTCTGTAAAGCTACAAATCTCAGCTGTAAAATGACCTCATCTCTGTATACTGTTATCTGGGAGCAAACTTTTCACAATCCCACCTCGAGAGGATTTAAACAACTAAGAAAAGTTCACTGAAAGGACAATGGGAGATCTGACTGCAGCTTTAAATAGTTTAATACGTTATTTTTAAAAATAAAATACTTATGGGCCATTATTCGGAGCAATTAAATTACTAATTACTTATTTGCTGGCAATGAAAAGCTGGAATAACTTTTAAACATATAATTTTATTTTTTTTGCCAGTTTTATCTCTCTCTACTCCCCACCCCTTTTTCCTCTTCCCCAGATCCTTGATGGTGCTGGTATATGACTCTGAACTCTGGATATAATTTTTGACATACATGATGCAAAGTGTATAAACTAGGTACATTTCAGCAAGTTGATGGCTGTGTTTGATTGCAATGGACCATCACAACTGACGTGAAGCAGATTTAAATTGCAGATCACTAAAGAGCAGTCACCAACAAGTTGCATTTATGTAACAACATGCATTTGTATAGAATGAGAGCAAAAACTGTTGAAATTACTCAGGAGATCTGGCAGTAAGTGTGGAGCGAGAAACAATTAACGTTTCAAATCCGTCACCTTTTACCAGCACTGTAGGTCAGAAGCTTAACTTTTGAAAGAAAAATGAGATGCCAGAGTTGCAAAGAGTCTGGTTCAGCCTTAACCTGCTGTCGGGGAGTTAGGAACATAGGAATTAGGAGCAGAAGTCAGCAATTCAGCCCTTTGAGCCTGCTCCGCCATTCAATCAGATCATGGCTGATCTCTTCCTGGTCTCCAAGCCACATCCCTACCTGTTCCGCATATCCCTTTAACCCATTTTTTTTTACCTATCTCACTCTTGAAACCATTTAATGATTTGGAGTCGCTGCACTATGGAACAGCGAGTTCCACAAATTCACCACCCCCTGCGAGAAGTAGTGCCTCCTCCTCTCAGTTTTAAATCTACCGCCTCTCAACCTATATCTATGACCTCTCATTCTAGATTGCCCCACAACGAGAGACATTTGGCCTACATTTACTTTATCAATCCCTTTTAGTATTCCCTCTCATCCTTCTAAACTCCAGCAAGTATAAACCCAAACTGTTTAATTCACTCATGTCAACCCCTTCATCCCCAGAATCAATCTAGTGAACCTCCTCTGAACAGCTTCCAATGCCACCACATCCTTCCTCAAATAAGGAGACCAAAACTGGACACACTACTCCAGATGTGATCTCATCCTATGCAATTGCAACAATACTTCTCTACTTTCAAACTCCAGCCCTTTGACAATAAATGCTAACATTCCATTTGCCTGCCTTATTATGTTTTGTACCTGCATACATGCTTCCTGCGATTCATGAACAAAAACTCCCAGATTCCTCTGCCCTGACGCATTTTGAATCTGCTTTCAATTTAGATAAATTGCCTGACAATTTTTCCAGCCAAAAGGATAATGTCACACTTATCTACACTAAACCCTATCTGCCAAAGTTTGGTCCAATCTCCTAGCCTATCTATATCCATCTGTAAAATCTGTATCTCCTCTTCACTGCCTACTTTCCCACTTATTTTAGTATCATCCGCAAATGTTGCGATGTTGCACTCTGTCCCTGCTTGCAGATTATTTATATAGATTGCAAACAGTTGAGGTCCGAGGATTGAACCCTGCAGCACCTCACTAGTTATAGTTCACCAGCCAGAGAAGGACCCATTTAACCCGACCCTCTGCTTTGATATTGAGTTGGTATTGTTGCCCTCGAACGTCAGTCAACTAATGCTGTGAAAAAAGATATTGAACTCCAGTTATTGTACAACAAACTCTACTACATAAACTTCAGTACACAAGGTATCAAACTTCAAAAACTATCCAAATTCACTTTGACTTGGGCGCTACCCATGTCGTGGACTTCGATAATACCTGTGGCCAGGTGATAATACTCTCTCCCCGATAGGATTGTTCAGGAGTCTCGTTGCTGTTTCTTTGGTGGCTGGTCCTGGGTTACCCCTACAGAGGTTTCTTTGTGTCTTGTTCTTATACAGCACTGACGATGCTCTCAATCACGTACTCACGGGACAAGCACTAATCAATCACTGTCCTATTGTCACAAACTCTCATGCGTCGTGACTTTCGCGTTGTATTCTCTGAGGAGCTCGGCACAGTAGTCTGTGTGCAATTACTGTCTGTTCAAGTCAGTGGTCCAGTGGTATTGTCACTGGACTAGTAATCCAGAGACCCAGGGCAATGCCCTGCAGACCAGGGTTCGAATCCTACCATGGCAGATGGTGAATTTTGAATTCAATAAAAAGCTAATTAAAAGTCGAATGACGATGAAGCAATTGTCGATTGTTGTAAAAACCCATCTAGTTCGCTAATGTCCTTAAGAGAAGGAAAGCTGCTGTCCTTGCCTGTCTGGCCTACATGTGACTCCAGATCCACAGCAGTGTGGTTGGTTGACTCTTGACTGTCCCCTCGAGCAATTATGGATGGGCAATAAATGCTGACCCAGCTAGCAATGGCCACATCCCATGAACACTTTTTAAAAAGCCACTGTCCAATCAGCTCCTGTGCCTGTTCTTCACTGCAGAGCCCATCGCTTTGTTGCTCTCGCAGTTCTTAACTTGATGCAGAGTTAACTCTCTATCATTGAACTGTTAGGTTTGCTGGCGTCATTACGAATACCCATCAGGGTACAACATCTAGGGAGCAGATTTTAAGGCAGAGACCAAAGACTATTGCTTTAATCTTCCCAATATTTATTTTCAGGACATTTTCACTCAACCAATACTGGGCAAGTAATCAGAATTTTTGAGACAATGTGGAGGTGCCAAGAGAGATCATTGTGGGGTAAATTTGGGTATTGTCATTGGAAAATACTTTTTTTTAAATTTGTGTAACAATGCTGCTGAGTGGCAGCATGTACATGAGATACAAGAGGGGGGGGGGGCAAGGATTGATCCCTGGAGGACATCAGAAATAGGTGTGCAAGTGGTAAGTGAAGCCATTTCATGGGATTCCCTGGCTGTGATTGGATAGAAGAGAATAGAATTGGGCATCTTCAGTCTTGCCAAGGTGGAAGGTGGTGGGGAGATGTTGGAGGAGGATGGTGTTGTCAATCTCGACAAAGCTACTGACAGTTTATCTTCTTGGAGGATTCAAACATGGTGTTCTGGGAAAGACTTGCATGAATTTTGGGAGTGATGCCACAGCCAAAGACTTTGGTGAGAAAAGGAAAATTGGAGTTTTGACCCAAAGTTTACAAAAGCGGAAAAGCCAAGGGTTGAAGGAGAACAAACTTTTTTTTTTAATAATCATTTTACTGAGGTATTTTTGGTATTGTAACAACAAAATAAACAATGTACATGAAACTATACACAGTGCAAAAGCTGTCACCCTCCCTTACAGGTCCCACCTTTATTAACCCCCTAGTCTAAGCTAAACTAACCCCCCCCCCCCCCCCCCTTCTGCTGACGATTAATTTTCTGCGAAGAAGACGACGAACGGTTGCCACCTCCGGGTGAATCCTAACAGTGACCCTCTCAAGGCGAACTTGATTTTCGCCAAACAGAGAAAGCTAGCTATGTCCAACAGCCAGGTCTCCGACTTCGGAGCTTTGAGTCCCTCCAAGCTAATAGTATCCGTCTCCGGGCTACCAGGGAAGCAAAGGCCAGAACGTCTGCCTCTTTCTCCTGGATTCCCGGGTCTTCCGACACCCTGGAAATCGCCACCTCTGGACTCGCGCCACCCTTGTTTTTAACACCGTGGACATGACATCTGCAAACCCCTGCCAGAATCCCCTAAGCTTGGACATGCCCAGAACATGTGGACATGATTCGCTGGTCCTCCCGCACATTTTGCACACCTGTCTTCCACCCCAAAGAATCTGCTCATCCGGACCACTGTCATGTGAGCCTGATGAACGACCTTGAAGTGTATCAGTCCCAGCCTGGCACATGTTGTGGACGCGTTGACTCTGCTCAGCGTGTCCGCCCATAGACCATCCTCTATCTCTCCTCCCAGCTCCTCCTCCCACTTGCGCTTCAGCTCTTCGGTCTGCGTCTCCTCTGACCCCATAAGTTCCTTGTAAATGTCAGAGACTCTCCCTTCTCCTACCCATCCTCTGGAAACTACTCTGTCCTGAATGCTCCTTAGCTGTAGGAGCGGGAAGGTTGACACCTGTTTATGTAGGAAGTCCCGCACCTGCAGGTACCTGAATTTGTTTCCCCTCGCCAACCCAAACTTCTCCTGCAGCGTCCTCATACTCTGAAAGCTCCCCTCTATAAACATATCCCCCCATCCACTCAATCCCTGCTCTCCGCCATATCCGGAATCCCCCATCCATACTTCCCGGGGCAAACCGGTGATTATTACAGATTGTGGACCAGACCGATGCTCTCTCTGCTCCCACATGTCTCCTCCATTGCCCCCAGACTTTCAGGGCTGCCACCACCACGAGGCTAGTGGAGTACCGTGCCGGCGGGAACAGCAGAGGCGCAGTTACCAACGTCCCCATACTGGTGCCCTTGCATGAAGCTGCCTCCATACGCTCCCATGCTGACCCCTCCGCCACCACCCACTTCCTGATCATGGCTATATTCGACGCCTAGTAATAGTTACTAAAATTTGGCTGTGCCAGCCCGCCCTCTCCCCGACTCCGCTCAAGCATTACCTTCCTTACTCGCGGGGTCTTGCCCGCCCAAACGAAGCCAGTGATCACTTTGTTGACCTGTTTAAAAAAGGACCGCGGAATAAAGATGGGGAGACATTGAAACACGAACAGGAGTCTCGGGAGGACCGTCATCTTCACCGTCGGCAGGCTCCCAGCCAGTGACAACGGAAGCGCCTCCCACCTTCGGAAATCGTCCTTCATTTGGTCTACTAGTCGGGCCAGATTTAATTTATGCAGCCGGTCCCATTCCCGCGCCACTTGAATACCTAGGTACCTAAAGCTTCCCCCTACCACCCTAAACGGCAGCTCCCCCAATCGCCTCTCTTGTCCCCTTGCCTGGACTGCAAATATCTCACTTTTCCCCATATTTAGCTTATACCCCGAAAACCGGCCAAATTCCCTTAGAATCCTCATAATTTCTTCCATCCCCTCTATTGGGTCCGATGCATACAGAAGCAGGTCGTCTGCACAGAGTGAGACTCTGTGCTCCACTCCCCACACACGCGCCCCCCCCCCCCCCCCCCCCCCCAAGACCAGACCCCTCCAGCCCCTTGAGGCTCTCAGAGCAATCGCCAACGGCTCTATAGCTAGCGCAAACAGCAGTGTTGAGAGGGGGAATCCCTGTCTCGTCCCCCGGTGCAGTCTAAAATAGTCCGATGTTGTCCTATTCGTCCGTACGCTTGCCACAGGAGCCTGATACAGCAACCTGACCCAGTCCATAAAGCCCCGCCCAAATCCGAACCGTCCCAGTACTTCCCACAGATAATCTCATTCTACCCCATCAAAAGCCTTTTCTGCATCCATTGCGATCACGACCTCCACCTCCCTACCTTCCGGGGGCATCATGATCACGTTTAACAACCTTCTTACATTGGCCACCAACTGCCTACCCTTAACAAACCCCGCCTGGTCCTCCCCAATAACGTCCGGAACACAATCCTCAATCCTGGAGGACAAAGTTTTGGCCAGCAATTTGGCACCCACATTCAACAGGGTTATCGGGCTGCAGGACCCACACAGCTCCGGATTCTTGTCCCGCTTCAGAATCAGCGAAATCGTGGCCTGTGACAACGTCGGGGGCAACACCCCTCTTTACTTTGCCTCATTGAACATCCTCATCAACACCGGCCCCAATATCCCAGAGAACTTTTTATAAAACTCTACTGGGTACCCGTCCGGCCCCGGAGCGTTACCCGACTGCATGGCCTTCAGATCCTCCACTATCTCTTCCAGCCCAATCGGGGCCCCTAGCCCTTCTACCAGTTCACCGTCCACCTTTGGGAAATTCAGCCTCGCCAAGAAGTGCCTCATCCCCTCCGGCCTATACAGCCTACTGTAGAAATCCCTAAATGCCATATTCACCCCTGCTGAATCTCCAACCAGGTTCCCATTTCTGTAATTTACTTTTCCTATCTCCCTGGCTGCCTCCCTCTTTTTAAAAAAAAAAAAAAAAAAATGTGTATTAAGAATTTTTCAACAACATTTTCAACCATCCCCCCCACCCCCCCCTCCGTAACAAAAGGAAAAGAAAAGCCGCATAGCAAGACATAAACATCTCAATCAACATAATACAGAACTTTGTACATTGGATTCCTCTCGCACATATCAACTTTCCTGAACATATATGTGTTTTCTTGCTCAAGTGCCCCCAAGAAACCCCCCCCCCCCCCCGAAAGAGATGTCGTCGTCCCCGGGTTGCTGCTGCTGCTGACTGAACTGCATCTAACGCTCCGCGAGATAGTCCAGGAATAGTTGCCACCACCTGGAGAACCCCTGCACAGACCCTCTCAAGGCAAATTTTATCCTCTCCAACTTGATAAACCCTGCCATGTCATTTATCCAGGCTTCCACGCCGGGGGGCTTCGCATCTTTCCACATTAAGAAGATCCTTCGCCGGGCTACTAGGGACGCAAAGGCAAGAATGCCGGCCTCTTTCGCCTCCTGCACTCCCGGCTTGTCCGCCACTCCAAATAGTGCCAGCCCCCAACTTGGCTTGACCTGGACTTTCACCACCTTAGATATAGTTCTCGCAACACCCCTCCAGAACCCATCCAGTGCCGGGCACGACCAGAGCATATGGGCATGGTTCGCCGGGCTTCCTGAGCACCTCCCACATCTGTCCTCCACCCCAAAGAACCTACTCAGCCTCGCCCCCGTCATATGCGCTCTGTGAAAAACCTTAAACTGTATCGGGCTAAGCCTGGCACATGAGGAAGAAGAATTAACCCTACTCAGGGCATCAGCCCACAGACCCTCTTCAATCTCCTCCCCCAGCTCCTCCTCCCATTTACCCTTCAGCTCCTCTACCAAAGCCTCCCCCTCTTCTTTCATCTCCTGGTATATCGCCGACACCTTGCCCTCTCCGACCCATACGCCCAAAATCACCCTGTCTTGAATCCCGGGTGCCGGGAGCAGCGGAAATTCCCTCACCTGCCGCCTCACAAATGCCCTCACTTACATGTACTTGAACGCGTTTACCGGGGGTAACCCAAACTTCTCCTCCAGCGCCCCTAGGCTCGCAAACGTCCCATCTATGAACAGGTCCCCCATTCTTCTAATCCCTGCTCGATGCCAGCTCTGAAACCCCCCGTCCATCCTCCCTGGGACAAACCGATGGTTACCCCTGATCGGGGACCACACCGAGGCTCCCATTGCACCCCTGTGCCGTCTCCACTGGCCCCAGATCTTTAGCGTTGCCGCCACCACCGGACCCGTGGTGTATCTTGTCGGCGAGAGCGGCAGCGGTGCCGTCGCCAGCGCCCCCAGGCTCGTTCCTTTACAGGACGCCATCTCCAGCCTCTTCCATGCCGCACCCTCTCCATCCATCACCCACTTACGGATCATCGCCACGTTGGCTGCCCAGTAGTAGCCACCCAGATTCGGCAACGCCAGCCGCCCTCTATCTCTACTACGCTCCAGGAACCCCCTCCTTACCCTCGGGGTCTTGCTTGCCCACACGAAGCCCATAATGCTCCTGCCTACCCTCTTAAAAAAGGCCTTGGTGATCACAATTGGAACTCACTGGAATACAAAAAGAAACTTCAGGAGGACCACCATTTTAATCGACTGTACTCTGCCCGCTAGCAAGGGTAGCAAGGATAATCCAGGGAACTACAGGCCGGTGAGCCTTACTTCAGTGGTAGGGAAATTACTGGAGAGAATTCTTTGAGACAGGATCTACTCCCATTTGGAAGCAAATGGACGTATTAGTGAGAGGCAGCATGGTTTTGTGAAGGGGAGGCCGTGTCTCACTAACTTGATAGAGTTTTTCGAGGAGGTCACTAAGATGATTGATGCAGGTAGGGCAGTAGACGTTGTCTATATGGACTTCAGTAAGGCCTTTGACAAGGTCCCTCATGGTAGACTAGTACAAAAGGTGAAGTCACACGGGATCAGGGGTGAGCTGGCAAGGTGGATACAGAACTGGCTAGGTCATAGAAGGCAGAGAGTAGCAATGGAAGGATGCTTTTCTAATTGGAGGGCTGTGACCAGTGGTGTTCCACAGGGATCAGTGCTGGGACCTTTGCTCTTTGTAGTATATATAAATGATTTGGAGGAAATTGTAACTGGTCTGATTAGTAAGTTTGCAGACGACACAAAGGTTGGTGGAATTGCGGATAGCGATGAGGACTTGGAGGATACAGCAGGATTTAGATTGTCTGGAGACTTGGGCGGAGAGATGGCAGATGGAGTTTAATCCGGACAAATGTGAGGTAATGCATTTTGGAAGGTCTAATGCAGGTAGGGAATATACAGTGAATGGTAGAACCCTCAAGAGTATTGAAAGTTAAAGAGATCTAGGAGTACAGGTCCACAGGTCATTGAAAGGGGCAACACAGGTGGAGAAGGTAGTCAAGAAGGCATACGGCATGCTTGCCTTCATTGGCCGGGGCATTGCGTATACGAATTGGCAAGTCATGTTGCAGCTGTATAGAACCTTAGTGTTCTAACCTGCCTACTGACGATTGGCTGGGGACTAATGACTATCCCACAATCCTATGGGAGTATGAACTTCTCCAATGAGGGGGGCGGAGAAACTCCTAGTATAAATAAGCTGGCCAGTTCAGGAACCAGCAGGAAGGGGAAGGTAGCAAGGGAAGTTACTGCTACTGTTATGTATATATTGTTATAGTAAATAAACGTTATTACTTTGCATCCTTAAAACTCGTGCTGGATTCTTCGTGGCCCTTACAAAACTTAGTTAGGCCACACTTGGAGTATAGTGTTCATTTCTGGTCGCCACACTACCAGAAGGATGTGGAGGCTTTAGAGAGGGTGCAGAAGAGATTTACCAGAATGTTGCCTGGTATGGAGGGCATTAGCTATGAGGAGCGGTTGAATAAACTCAGTTTGTTCTCACTGGAACGAAGGAGGTTGAGGGGAGACCTGCTAGAGGTCTACAAAATTATGAGGGGCATAGACAGAGTGGATAGTCAGAGGCTTTTCCCCGGGGTAGAGGGGTCAATTACTAGGGGGCATAGGTTTACGGTGAGAGGGGCAAGGTTTAGAGTAGATGTACGAGGCAAGTTTTTTACGCAGAGGGTAGTGGGTGCCTGGAACTCTCTACCGGAGGAGGTGGTGGAAGCAGGGACGATAGTGACATTTAAGGGGCATCTTGACAAATACATGAATAGGATGGGAATAGAGGGATACGGACCCAGGAAGTGTAGAAGATTGGAGTTTAGTCGGGCAGCATGGTCGGCACGGGCTTGGAGGGCCGAAGGGCCTGTTCCTGTGCTGTACATTTCTTTGTTAGCGAGAGTGGCAACATGTCCCATCGCTTGAAGTCCTCCTCCATCTGCTCCACCAGCCGCCTCAAATTAAGTTTGTGCAGGGCCCCCCAGCTCCTAGCTGCCTGGATCCCCAGGAATCGAAAGCTCCTTTCTGCCGCCCTCAACGGTAGGTCGTCTATCCCTCTTCCCTGGTCCCCTGGATGCACCACGAAGAGCTCACTTTTCCCTACATTAAGCTTATAGCCCGAAAAGTCCCCAATCTCCCTTAGAATCTGCATGACCTCCGCCATCCCCTCCACTGGATCCGCCACATACAGCAACAGGTCGTCTGCATATAGCGACACTCTATGTTCCTCGCCCCCTCGGACCCCCATTTCCTGGACTCCCTTAATGCCATGGCCAAAGGTTCAATTGCTAATGCAAACAACAGGGGAGACAGGGGGCACCCCTGCCTCGTCCCTCTATACAGCCGGAAGTACTCCAACCTCCGCCGATTCGTAACCACACTCGCCATCGGGGCTCTATATAGGAGCTTAACCCAGCTAATAAACCATCCCCCGAACTCAAACCTCCGCAACACTTCCCAGAGATACTCCCACTCTACTCTGTCAAAGGCCTTCTCCGCGTCCATAGCTGCCACTATCTCCGCCTCTCCCTCCACCGATGGCATCATAATCACATTTAGGAGCCTCCGCACATTGGTATTTAGCTGCCTGCCCGTTACAAATCCCGTCTGGTCCTCGTGAATCACCCCGGGACACAGTCCTCGATCCTCGTAGCCAGCACTTTTGCCAGCAACTTAGCATCTACGTTGAGGAGCGAGATCGGCCTGTACGACCCACATTGCAGTGGGTCCTTATCTCGCTTCAGGATCAAAGAGATCGTCGCCTCCGACATTGTCGGGGGCAGGGTCCCCCCTCCCTTGCCTCATTGAAAGTCCTCACCAGCAACGGGGCTAACAGGTCTACATACTTCCTATAGAACTCCACCGGGAACCCATCCGGTCCCGGGGCCTTCCCTGCCTGCATGCTCCCCAGTCCTCTAATCAGCTCCTCCAACCCAATTGGTGCTCCCAAACCAGCTGCTGTGCAAGCATTCTGCTGGCCTTCTCTCCATACGCATAGACCGCCCCCCTCGCCTTTCTCAGCTGCTCCACCGCCCTCTCTGTGGTTAACAAGCCGAACTCCGCCTGTAGCCTCCGCCGTTCCCTTAAAAGCCCTGCCTCTGGGGTCTCCGCATACCTCCTATCGATCTGTAGTATCTCCTTTACTAGTCGTTCCGTCTCTGCCCTGTCCACCTTCTCCCTATGGGCCCGTATCGAGATCAGCTCCCCTCTGACCACCGCCTTCAGTGCTTCCCAGACCACCGCGGCTGAAATTTCCCCCGTGTCGTTGACCTGCAGGTAGTTCTGAATACATTTCCTCAGCCGCTCGCACACCTCTTCGTCGGCCAAAGGTCCCACATCTAACCTCCAGTGCGGGCGCTGGTTACTGTCTTTACTAACCTGCAGGTCAACCCAGTACGGAGCATGGTCTGAGATTGTGATCGCCGAGTACCCCGTGTCCACCACCCCTGCCAGTAAGGCCCTGCGCAGAGTATTGAAATCAATCTGGGAGTACACTTTATGCACGTGTGAGTAGAAGGAGAACTCCTTCAGCCTCGGCTGCCCGAATCTCCATAGATCTACCCCCCCCAACTGCTCCATAAACCCTTTTAGTTCCCTTGCCATTGCTGGCACCCTGTCCGTTCTCGAGCTTAACCGGTCCAAACCAGGGTCAATAACTGTGTTGAAGTCCCCTCCCATGACCAACCTGTGCGAGTCTAGGTCCGGTATCTTCCTCAGCATCCTCTTTATAAACTCCACATCATTTAAATTTGGCGCTTACACATTTACCTGCACCCACTCCAGTTTCCCACTAACCATAATGTACCGACCTCCCACATCTAAGACTATTCTAACCGCCTCAAACACCACCCGCTTATTGATCAGGATTGCGACCCCTCTAGTCTTTGAGTCTAATACCGAGTGAAAGACCTGACTGGCCCAGCCTTTCTTCAATGTAATCTGGTCTGTTACTCTAAGGTGCGTCTCCTGCAACAATACCACGTCCGCCTTCAGTCCCCTAAGATGCGCGAACACGTGTGCCCTCTTGACTGGCCCATTTAACCCGCGAACATTCCGGGTGATCAGCCTAGTTGGGGGGGCTCATTGCCCCCACCTTCGCCGATCAGCCATCCCCGTTTTTGGGCCCACCTCCAGCCCATGATCTATGCCTCCACCGGCCCGCCCCCAGGCAGCCTCCGTCCTCAACCTCCTCTCTGTCCCTTAGCCCAAGTCCCTCCCAAGATACATCAGCAGAACATGTATCCCCCCCCCCCAGTAACAACACTCTGTAACTCAAACCCTTCAATAAACCGAACATATGCACACGCCCCACTGCACTTCCGTGAGCAAGCCCACCCAGCTAGCTTGGTGGCCCCCATCACTGGCGCCAGATATTGTGTCACCTATTGTGTCGTCTCCCCCCCCCGCTCATGCAAACATACTCCAACATCAAACAATCCCCACACAATTGCCCGACAGAAAAACACCAAGATCTAAACAAGCACACCTCCATCCCCTAACAGTGCAAATGAAAACCTTAACTCACTCAGCTCTACCGCTGGTCCCAAATCAATGCGAAAGGCATTACAAACAGCCTCCACAAAACAAAAAACAAGAAACTTTTTTTTAAAAAGAACGGAAAAACAAAAACATGGACGTTGCAGCGAAGTTCAAAAGTTCTCAGTCCACCACCAGTCCTTTCCTTTTCACGAAATCCAGCGCGTCCTCCGGCGACTCGAAATAAAAGTGCTGTTCCTCGTGTGTGACCCAAAGACGGGCCGGATACAACAGTCCGAACTTCATCTTTTTCTTAAAAAGGATCGACCTAATCTGGTTGAAGCAGCTCTTCTCCTGGCCACCTCCACACACAGGTCTTGGTAAACCCTCAGGATACTGTTGTCCCACTTACAAATCCGTGTCTGCTTGGCCCACTGTAGAATGCGCTCCTTATCCAAGTACCTGTGGAATCTCACCACAATTGCCCTCCGCGGGGGGGGTGGTCTCCCATTCGCGGCTTCCTCGCGAGTTCTTTGTGAGCCCTGTCCACCACCAAGGGCCGGGGGAATGCCCCCTCCCCCAGCAGCTTCCCAAACATATTTGCGATGTATGCCCCAGCGTCCGCTCCTTCGACCCCTCCGGCAGCCCAACTATTCTCAAGTTCTGCTGGCGGGACCTATTCTCTAGGTCCTCCACCTTCTCCAGGAGCTGCTTCTGCTGGTCTCTCAGCATCCCCACCTCCAACTCCACCGCAGTTTGATGTTCCTCCTGCTCAGCCAGCGCCTTCTCCACCTTCTAGATCGCCCGGTCTTGGGCATCCACTCTAAGCTCCAGCCGCTCAATTGACTCTTTTGTCGGGTCCAAGCAGTCCCGTTTCTTCTTAGCAAAGCCTTCCTGACTAACTTGCATCAGCTGCTCCGTTGACCGCTGGGTCGATAAACCAAAGGTCCGGTCCTCCGCCATGCTGTCCCCTGCTGCATCTTCAGCCCAAGCCTTCTCTGTCTTTCTGTTTCTGCCTTTACGAGCACTTCTAGTCCTTCTCTCCATGCACCGATGTGGGTATTCTGTACACAATTGCCTCTGTCATCAGTTTTACAATTCAAGTCCGGTAGAAAATCCGGGGAAAAGGCCCAAAAGTCCGTCCCGAGCGGGAGCCACCAAATGTGCGACTTACTCCTTCATAGCCGCCATCGGAAGCCAAGAAAACAAACTTTTAACAATATCAGCTACCATGGGAGCCAGGAGGAAATGTTGCTGGTCAGCAGTTTCTTGGGAGGAGGGCTAAAGCAAGAGGTGGTGAATTTGATAAACAAGATGAGCGTGGAGAGGGCATGAGGGGAACCATGAGAAAGGTTCCAATTCAGGGCTGGGGCCAGAGTTGTCACTTTAAAGGACGGTTGACTGAGTGGACTCTGGGTAGGAGTGGGGTAAAAGTGACAAAGGAAACTGGTCAGATGGTCTCAATATTACTAACAAAGAGTTCCATGCGCTCCTCATATGTTGAAGATGGGGGTGGGGAAGCAAAGGCAGAGGGGTTTAAGAAGACGGTTTGCAGTAGGGAAAATAAGTCTCGAGTTACCTTTGCAATTCCAGGATGATGCTTGAATAGTGAGCAGATTTTGGATGCGAGAGCAAGGCCCTGGGTCAAGCTAGATCGAGTGGTGAAATGCTAAACCAGTTGTCTGTCATAGCCATTGAAGTCTGCATCCATTGGTCTTGGGGAATGAAGATCAGTGTGAAAGAGAGTAATGGTTTGAATAGGGACTGGGGCATCGGACATGGATGTGAGGGTATGGGTGAGCAAACTGGTAGTTGCAAATTGTTGTGAATGGAGATAGACAGTTAAGATTTTGGAAGTGCTGCAGTAAATGAATTGGAATAGAGTTTTTCCAGGGTGGACACGAGGAAAAATGGCTGTGAGTGCCGTAGAAAATCGGCCAAGGTTTTTCACCAATGTCATTAGATAAAACTGTCACAAAAATATAGAAAGAGCTGTTGGGGATGGGTGACTGAAATCCGAGTTAAAATAAAGAAGACGAGAGAAGTGGAGAGGTTTAGGGAGGAGACTGCAGTATTTATAGCCCAGATGGCTGAAGGAAGGGCTGCTCATGGTGGGACACTGGGTGAATATGTTGCACAAGAGGCAAGCATTGGAATGCTGACATCTCCGAGAGTTATAGGGCTAGAGGCGGTTGCAGAGATTTGGGAACAGTGACATAAAGGAGAGATTTGAACACTAAGTTGAAAATTTAAAAAATCAAGGTGTTGGTGGACCAGGAACTGAGACCAGGGGCAGGATTCTCCCCTACCCGGCGGGGCGGGGGGTCCCGGTGGGATGGAGTGGCGTGCACCACTCCGGCGTCAGGCCGCCCCAAAGGTGTGGATTTCTCCGCACCTTTAGGGGCCAAGCCCTCACCTTTAGGGCTAGGCCCGCGCCGGAGTGGTTGCCGTCCCGCCGGCTGGTGTGGAAGGCCTTTGGCGCCTCGCCAGCTGGGGCCGAAGGGACTCCGCCGGCTGGCGGAAGTCCGCGCATGCGCGGAAGCGCCAGAGGCTGCTGACATCATCCCCGCGCATGCACGGGGGGGGGTCACCTCCGCGTCAGCCATCGCGGAGGCTGATGGCTGACTCGGAGGGAAAAGAGTGCCCCCACGGCACAGGCCCGCCTGCGGATCAGTGGGCCCCGATCGCAGGACAGGCCACCGTGGGGGCACCCCCAGGGCCAGATCGCCCCACGCCCTCCCTCAGGACTCCGGAGCCCGCTCGCGCCGCCTGGTCCCGCCGGTACAGGAGGTGGTTTGATTCACGCCGGCGGGACCGGCATTACAGCAGCGGGACTTCGGCCTATCGAGGGCCGGAGAGTCGTCGGGGGCGGCCCGCCGTCTGGCGCAGCCCGCCCCCGCCGAATCTCCGGTGCCGGAGAATTCGTCAGGGGCGGGATTCACGCCCCCCCCCCCCCCCCCCCCCCCCCCGGCGATTCTCCGACCCGGCCGAGGGTGGGGGGGGGGGGTCGGAAAATCCCGCCCCAGTTCAGAGAATGTGTGTTATGGGTGAGCGGGACTTGGTCTGAGATAGGATATAGGCACCAGGGCTTGGAATGAACTGCAGTTTACAGTGAGTAGAAGATGGGAGGCTGAGCAGGAGTGCATTGGAATAGTTAAGTTTGGAGTTAATGAGCATGGATCAGCAGTAAATGTGTTATGACAGTGGAGAAATGGACAATGTTACAGAGGTAGAAGTAGGGTCCCTTTGATGAAGATGGTCAAAACTCAGCTCAGGATCAAATGGTATGCCGAGTTTGCTAACAGTTGGCAAAGGTCTTGCAGATCAACTGTATTGATGCATGGCTGTTGAATCTTCTAAGTAAGCATGTGCAAAGCAGTATGCTCTACTGCAGTATAATAAGCAGTTCATTAAGTTGTATCCAGATAATCGCTATAAAAATTCATAGAGGTTTAATGCAGAGTGTGAAATAAATAGAGCATTGCTCACATTGTCACATTGATGTTTTGGGTATTTAAAAGCTGAACGTGGAGGTTTAAAAAAAATTCCTACCATATTTCATGTTCAGTTTGTCGGCTTGTTTCTTAACGCACTGTACCTCTCTGAATCAAAAGTTGTACGTTTTGAGTTGGACAACAACATTTGTGTGCATAACCTGGACTGGTACTAAGGTGCTATTCTGAAAGAGTGTTACTGCAGTGATGAAGGTTTCATTCTATGGATTAGACACAACTGAGGAAGAGTCTGCTAATTTCATTGCTTCAGATGGATATTAGAGATCCTATGAGCATGGAGTTCTCTGGGTTATCATGAACAATATTCCAACCTCAATTAGCTTCATAGTTAAATGGTCATTCATCTCATAGCAATGTGAGAGATGTTGCTGATGACGAATGACATTTCTACCCAACAGTCAAAAAAACAGGCTGCATTTCCAAGAATAATTCATTGTTTGAAGTGTTTTGACATTCAATGCAATAGCACACTATATAAGTATTATTATATCCATTCCAGAGAATATTGAGTGACTTAAATTTCTTTCCATGTTGGAATAATACTCCAAATCAGTGAACAAGCTACAGCTTGTTCCCTTGCCCATTTCAGGATGCTCATAGTTTCCATATAACGAGGGTGCATAAAACCTCTGCCTTTACTCACAAATGGACTGCTGTGTTTGCTACATGATGGGACGGTGACGTAGTGATAATGTAACTGGATTAGTAATCCAGAAACCTAGGCTAATGCTTCGGTGACATTGATTCAAATCCCATCATGGCAGCTGGTGGAATGAATTCAATTAATGAATCTGGTAAAAAACCCATCTGGTTCACTGATGTCCTTTAGGAAAGAAATCTGCCATCCTTATCTGGTCTGGCCTACATGTGATTCAAGACCAACACCACTGCAGTTGACTCTTAAATGCCCTCTGAAATGGCCGAGAAAACCACTCAGTTCCTGGGCAGTTGTAGATGGTGTAGCACAATCAATTACTCACAAGACGAGAAGAGATGAAGTCAATCAAAGGCTTTATTAAGCAGACTTGTTCCCAAGCAGCTCAGTTACAGAATGCGGCTGCTGGGAGAACCCGGGTTCGTATACTCCGCCTTACTGGGTGGAGCCAGCAGGCAGCAGATCCACTCAGGACCCAGTGTCTGTCTACCAATAGCCTCTCGGCATCACAGGTACCGTACTACCCCTAATACATACCACCACAGATGGGCACGTAGTTTGACCTTGTCAGCGCAAACACCTCTGGAAGACTAAATATGTTCTAAAATTACAATAGTGACTGTGCTTCCAAAAAAATAACCTGTACTTCATTGGCAGTGAAAAACCTGACATCCATGTGCCTGGGCACTACCAAAATGCAATTGTTTTCATTTTATTGGTTGCTTTAGTTCTCTGTATCTTGCCTTCCATGCCTTCCATTCTCCCTAAGAGTCCTCCATGATGAAGTTGTATGGTGGCTTTGAAGTCATTAAATTAAGTTAAATGCTTCGTGAGGAAGTTGTGGGGAATCTGAACCTGTGACCTAGCAGCATGCTGTCCAGATTGGCGCCTTTCAAAGGAAGGGTAATTCATTGAAGGAACATCACATAGTACAGCTGGAGAATCTCTGAAATTTGAGCCTGAGAGGTCCATTGTACTCTGAATCTTCTATGTAGCCCTGGATGTTTTCTGTTGAAAGTTGCTTCTCTTCTGCAATGCCCCCCCCCCCCCCCCCCCCCCCCCAGTATCTTGGATCTTGGATTCATATTACAAGTATACAATGTTGACAAGTGGGAAATGGCTCCACACTGTGATGGCTAGACATTTCTTACCTGCCCCACAGTCATGTAATCTCTTGGGAGAGTCAGTGCATGGGACACGTTATGTTTTGCATGATCTGACTATTCTTTCCATTGTCACGACTAATAACCGTGGCATTAGGATTAGTTTACTAGCTACCAGAAACAGCAGCTTGTGTCAAGTGCTGCAGACTGTATTCCCCTGTGATCGAAGCTCGTTTACTGGCTGACTGGAAAATTGATGAATTTAAAAAGATGCTGCCTTTTATCTGTTGTCATGAATTATTTTGTCTTCCAGTTGATTGAAGCTTTTGTTTTCACTTTTTTGCGCTTTTTTTAAAGTTCCTTGACTTTTTTTTTGCCCTTCCTCTAAAATCACACCTCTGTTCAATGTATAATTGATCACCAAATGTTTTGATATCTAAAAAAACTAGACCTTGTTCTCCAGTTACAAATATTGGCCTGTGCATGGGTGAGTGGAGTACATTTCCTCCCCTTACTAACTGTAATGACATAAATATATTCTTTATGCATGCAATTTATAGTTTATTGCAGCTCTCAAACCGAGCAAGAGTTCCCTTGTGAATGTGCCCAGTACACCTGCAGTGCACAGCTGACAGCACTGAAATGATCTTGAGGGACATATCAAAGAAACCTCCATCAAATGCACCTTTCTGTTTGACTCTACTACATTTGGCAGATGGGTCTTTTTCAATGATGGTTTTTCGCTCTGACAGAACAATTGATGTCAGAGTTCTTAACAATAAAATGCATTTATATAGCAGGGTAAAATGTCCCAAGAGCTTTATTAAACAAGGTGTCGCACCGAGTCGTATAAAAAGATATTAAGGCAGGTGACCAGAAGCTTGGTCATAGAGGTAGGTTTTAAGCCTTCTCTTAAAGGAGGAGAGCGGCTTTGGGAGGCATTTGAGATTTGAGGCCTGGACAGCTGAAGACACAGCTGCTAGTAAATTTGACTGCTTCGAAAGCAGTCAAGAAACTTTTATTTTAAATTTAGAGTACCCAATTCTTTTTTTCCAGTTAGGAAGGGCAATTTAGCATGACCAATCCACCTACCCTGCACCTTTGGGTTGTGGAGATGAGGCCCACGCAAATACTGAGAATGTGCAAGCTCCACATAAACAGTGACCTGAGGCCGGAATCGAACCCAGGTCCTCGGCGCCATGAGGCAGCAGTGCTAACCACTGCACCACCGTGCCCCTAGCAGTCAAGAAATTTCTGCAAGAGTGCTAACTAACCACCAAAGGTAGGGTGAGACTCCTTGGCTGAAGAACGCATAAAAGGTGGTCAGCCTTAAATTTAGAATGAGCATCAATAGCATAATTTTTTTTAAAAATCTAATTAAGGGGCAATTTAGCGTGGCCAATCCTTCTACCCTGCACATCTTTGGGTTGGTTGTGGGGGTAAGACCCACCTAGATTCGGGGAGAATGTGCAAACTCCACACGGACAGTGACCTGGGGCCAGGACTGAACCCAGGTCCTTGGTGCCATGAGGCAGCTGTGCTAACCACTGTGCTGCCCCAAATAGCATCATTTTTAGCTGGGAGCCAGTGATTGGATTTGGATACTGGAGTGAAAATAAGCATACTTAGGTAGTGCAAAAAAGAACAACTGTGGCTGGATTCTTTTTATAATAATAACACCTTCCATAATCCCCAACCTTGAAACATCAGATTTCAGATAAAAGAACCTGTTCTCCATATCTTCAGGCTCATCCAGCAGCTAAATGCACCCATTCTTTTTCTGTGCCGTTTGAACTGTCACACAGCAACTTGCACACTCCTAGGAAAGAAATCATTCCAACAATGTGGCATTATGATTTAAAATTGATTGAGTCTGTGGAACATGTCGTTGTCTTTTAATTTAGAGTACCCAATTTTATTTTTTCCCATTAAGGGCCAATTTAGCGAGGGTGCTCTGTCCCAGCCACAAATTCTGGAGAGAAGCATTGAAGGACAAGGAGTCAGCCTGGAAGAGCCTCCAGAGACGAGGGTCTCCCCGGTGTGTGACCATCTCCCCCACAAACGGCGTCACTCCAGGTTCATTCCCATGGCTGTCATGCCCAGTCCTCAAGAAAAGAGGCGGGAGGATAGTGACAGCTGCCGCTGTCCCCCGAGCAGAGTGCTTCGGGGTCGGAAGGAACCCTAGAGGGCCCATTCCACCCAGTACAATTTAGAACCCCGGACTTGTTCAGTTTCTCAGGGGAGGGGGTCAGCGATAACCCCCTGCTTCTTAGGTTCTTAGCGGGCTATAGTTTGTAAGACCCTCTGACCCAACCACTGTCTTCGGGCGTCTGTGCCACCATCCCGGACCTGTTTCCAGAGATTTTTCGGGTCCTTCTGGTGACCAGGCGGCAGGGGCGGAGCAGGCATCTGCACCACAGCCTCCCGCTGGCCCGGGACCCTGGTAGGAGCCTGAGGACTGGTTTAGCACAGTGGGCTAAGACAGCTGGTTTGTAATGCAGAACAAGACCAGCAGCGTGGGTTCAATTCCCGTACCGGCCTCCCCGAACAGGCGCCGGAATGTGGCGATTAGGGGCTTTTCACAGTAACTTTATTGAAGCCTACTTGTGACAATAAATGGTTATTATTATTAGGAGATCCCACTTGTCGATCCCGGTGGCGGAATCAAGGCAGGCCCTGGGCTGGTTAGTGGGCCCGTGTCGCCCGCCACACTCTGTGGTGGAGGATTCGGACTCGGAGGGCAACTGTCAGCAGCCCAGTGTCGGAAGCGGAGGGTGCACATGAGGCTCTCTGCAGTGGGGTGCAGGGCTCACTGTGTCGCCCCTCACCACCTCTGGGGGACTCCCGGAATCTGGCACATCATAATTGAAGGTCCTTTTGTTTTCCTGCCTCCGTTGATAGTTCAGGCAGTGTCCTATTGGGCCACCCTCCACCAACACCCCGACTCACTCCCTCCCACCACCATCCTGTTGGTACAGAGGGTATCTGGTCTCTCCAGCGCAAAGTTTAGTGCTTGTATCGTTTGTTTTTTGGACAACTGTTGTGAACAGTTGTAATAATCAGAGTATCCTCCCCCCCCCTCCCCGTACGTTGGTACTGAATGTAGAGTATCCTGTTTATCCAACACAAAATTAGTGTTTGTATCCTTTGGCCTTGTATATATTTTTTACTGTTTTAATAAAAAGATATGGCCAATTCACCTACCAGACACATTTTTGGATGTAGGGATGAAGCCCACGCAAACGCGGGGAGAATGTCCAAACTCCACACAGACAGTGACCCGGGGCTGGGATTGAACCCGGGTCGTCCTCGCTGTGAGGCAGCAGTGCTAACCACTGTGCCACAATGCTGCCCCAGAACCTGTCTTTGTCATGTCCAAATCAAAAGTGCTGTCGAGATTTTCCAATCAACAAGAGCAGCCACGGATAGAGATGGAAAGAGAGGGCAGCTGCTCGAACCACCAAACCACTACCACCTCTACCAGCCAACAACCAATGTCCTCACTGGGAGAGCTTGTAAGGCTACGATAAGGTTCAAAAGCCATCTGTGAAATCATAACCAACACTGACCTCTCACTTAAACACTGCTGTCCACAAGGAAATTTGTGAATGTTAAAGACTCCAGTAGGTCACGACTGAAGCTGGTAGTATGGATTGGAAGCCCTTAAATATCAACTTCCTCTTTATTTATGCATTGGAGCCTTTTAGACAAACAGGTCTCAAATTGGGTCTGCAGAAATCTTCCCGAAGGTCCGCAACCCAGGGCTGTATTTGCAGATGCACAGGGCTACATGGCCAAGAGAAAGCAAGTGAGCAACATCCACTGTACTCCCCTTGGGCTCCTGCTTACCTCCTGCTCCTTTAGTGCTCTCTCCAAGCAATGTCGTGAGAAGCAGGCACACCCTTCTCACTGTTATCTGCAAGTATCTGTTTTCTTAAAGTATTATTGAAACGGCCTTTACGTGCAGCATTGTTTTGAGTATTACATTATATTATAATTTAGGGTTGGGAGTCCATGAAACCAAATACACTAGTTTAGACATCTGACATTGCTCAGACGTTATAACCATCACAGATGCTAGCACACCTAATTCCAGTGACATCTGGTTGCAATGCATCAATATTAACACACAACTACAGTTACAATCCTGTGACTTTTTGTAGCAATCCAGACAATTGTTTTGCCTTGGGCTAATCTTTCAAATGCTGCACTGATGTCAGGGGAGGTGGAAATATGCTGGAAACTGATGCAAAAAGTTCATTGTTAATTTTCAGATTTCCAAAAACATGAGATTCAAACCTCCAAAGTATTTTTTTATTTAATTGTACTCTGCTTTTAAGCGACAGTTGCAATGGTCAATGAATGCCGTGATTGTCAACTTTCAGACAATTTGAAACCAATTTTACCAGCCTCCCGTACCAGCCTCCCCGAACAGGCGCTGGAATGTGGCGACTAGGGGCTTTTCACAGTAACTTCATTTGTTAGCCTACTTGTGACAAGTGATTTTCATTTCATTGTTTATCACCAAACTCGCTATAGCAGCACAATACTGTGGATGCTGAAATTAAAGTAAAGTACTGGAAAGAACCCAACCGGCCTGGCAGCATCTGTGGAGAGAGAAACCGAGTTAACGTTTAGAGCCCATATGACTCCTCTTCGGAACGGATATAGTCCCCTCGAAGTCAGCATGTTCTACCAATGGCTGACATGCTGCAATTTGAATTAGATGTTTGTAACAAATGTAACCAGCCTGCTGAAGTAGTTTTTGTACCAATGATACAGCCTGTGTTTAGAATTATTTAGCCAGGTTGCAGATGTTTGGCTGTTTTAGCTACTCTGGCTCAGAAATTTAGAAAGCGGAGATATAACACATGTATATTATTTGGCTTTTATTACTCAATAGACATTTTGAAGACCGACTCTGAAAGTACAGTCCTTTACTTTTTGCCAAAAGCTTGAGCTATTTCAGTTTGAAATAACTCCAATACAATAGCCAGTCTCGATAATATTACCTGTGGGAGCCATAAGAAAAGCGCATTACAAGGAAAGACGAGTTACTGGAAGAGGCAATTTTTAAAAAACTATTATTGAGGGAGTAGTAAACTGTGCATTAGTATATTAAGAGCTGTGATAAATGGAAGGCAGCCCTGTGGAGCCTGTGTTTATCAAAACACTGCTCATGTTTGCTGCACCTGAGATATGCTGATTCTATGTTGGCGATTGGTGCAAGTGGAAACGTACTATATCTGTGTGGGAAAATAGAGTGAGAGTCATCAGTTTGACAGATTCCAGTTTCAGAATAGCATTACCTGAAGCCTGGTTTTTAGCGCTGCTGCTAAAAGTAACTTCAAAAACAACCATGAATAACCCATGAAGAACAAACGTACATTCGACATCCTCAAATGTCCCAAAGCACTTTTACAGCCAGTGAATCACTATAATTGCAGTCGGTTGTTACACAGGTGCATGTGGTAGCTACTTTTGCACAGCAAGGTACCACAAAAGGATCGAGACCAGTTAATCTGTTTCTTGGTATTGATAGTTGAAGATACCTTGTACCTGAATGGTGGTCTGGATTATGCACTTCAATTCTGGACCGGGGTTATGATTCTGACTCGAGTGCTTCACAATGTGTTATATTACGGATGTAGATTACATGTATATCAATCTAGCACTCCACAGGGCATAGATTAGTGGTTTGTCTATACGCTCATGTTAAGTCTCTTGCGGCCTAGTTTCACCCTTCAGCTTATCACATAGTTGTGTACATTGCAGGGGCGCTACACTCAGTCAATCCACATCAGTAACCGCAGCTTAACATTTCTGTAGTGAGTTTAACATTGTGAAATGACCCAAGGCTCTTCACAGGGCATGAAACACAATTTGACACCTCACTAACATCCTTTAGCAAAGGGCATCTGCTGTCCTTACGCAGCCAGGCCAGTATGTGACTCTCTGCAATGTGGCTGACTCTTAACTGTCATCTGAAATAGCCTAGCAAGCTAATTTTTGCATTCGGTTTTATTCAAGCAGGTAGCTCACCACCACCTTGTCAAGAACAGTTGGGGATGGGCATTAAATGCTGGCCTTGCCAGCTACACCCATATCCTGTGAATGAATTGTTTAAAGAAAGTGTGGAAAATCATTGCTCCTTCTTAGTTCGTCTATCCATGAAAGTTATATAGTTAGCCACTACACTGAGGGGCCTTGCTGTTCTTAAATGGGCTGCAGCATTTTCTGCATTGCAACACCAACTGCACTTGTAACTTTGTTGACTGTAAAGCACTTTGGGCATGCTGAGATAATGAGAGGTGCTGTAGAAATGGGAACCTTTCATTTTAAGTAATAGGATTTTCCACTTCACTGACTCCATTCCACACATTCATTATCTTTGGTGACGAATTGAACTTGTTTCTACTTCTCATCACACAATTTACTTCTTTTGGGTTGCTTGGTTTTTAGGACACCTGAATCACAGTTGAAAAGGCTCACTGTTTTCCAGTATTTCCTTTTAACTCAGACCTCTGACATTAAGAATCATATTTGTGACTCTGCTACGCACTGCTTCCAATGTTTAAATGTCACCCTCGCGTGTCTGACCAGAATTGGGCACCAAGCTCGATCCATGGCCTGACCCGAGTTCTGTCAGAGTTTACTCATTGCCTCCCCTAACTTGTGCACTATTCTGTACTGCTTTCATATTGGGGTTGCAATTTCATCATATATAATGGATCCACTTCTTAATTCCATTTGTAGAATGAATAAGCACTTTGAGTATGTGGTCTATTGAGAATTATATGAATGGTTATGCTATTTTTGCCTTTTTGTGATAATTCTCGAACTATTGCATAATCTACAGCAATACTCCCAGATGACCATCGGCTGCTTTCCTCTTTGAGGGGAGAGCTGACTGATGGTGATTTAATCTGAGGATCACCACACCTCAGGCGACGGGCAAGGTTGAGAAGGCGGGGTCTTTATGAACAATCTCAGCTGGTACGGGAATTGAACCCGCGCTGTTGGCCTCTCTCTGCATCACAAACCAGCTGAGCTAAACCGGCCCCCAGCAAAGCCTTGTAATAGGGCATTAGGAGGGGATTTCAGGTGAAAAGCCAGTATATAAATGCATTTGTGCATGACCTTTAAATGCGTTTTGGGGGGGGGGGGGAGAGAGACAATGTTTGAAGACCATAGAAATAAGAAAGAAAATAAGCCTTCCTGTTTGCATTTACAGTTAAGATACCAGCATGGCCTATCCACACCAGATCTCCGGCAGACTCTACCGAATCTGAAAAACTTCATGGAACAAGGACTCATGGTGAAGTGGTAGGTATCTTTTCCTTGCAATTAAGTGTTGTTGAGTGGGAATGGGCCAGGTTTAATATGTTACTATTGGAATAAGGGCAGCACGGTGGTGCAGTGGTTAGCAACAGCCGCAGCAGCCGGCTTTTAATAATGCCGGCTACAAGCATCCTTCAAAATGGCCAGGAACAGGTAAAAGAAATTCAGCCGCACTGTGCGTGCGCGCCTGATCATCGGTGCGCATGCGCAAAACTATGCACAGGCACACCGATGATTGGGCACGCATGCGTAGTGCGGCCGCATTTTTTTTAATATGGTCGCAGCCTTTTCTTTCCTCAAGTTTGGGGGACCATTGGGGCCAAAGGGACCCAAAACCATTTCCTCCATTTTTGTCAGCAACAAACAAGGTAAGAGAAAACGGTGAGTTGCGCAGGTCTGCCGGCGTGGGTCGTGAAGGTCGGCCGGCGTGGCTTGCAAAGGACGGTCGGGTTGGGTCCCGAAGGTTGGCCAGTTGGTAAAAATGGGTCTTCGAAAAAGAAGTTTGAAGAACACTGCCTGAGGGACAACCTCTTCCCCCTCCCATCAATAAAGGTTAGTGTGAGTCTCCCCCCACCCGCCCCACACCCATCCATCCTCATGGGTATCAGTGGCATCGTATCCCCTCCCCCCAAGGGACTGGTTTAGCACAGTGGGCTTAACAGCTGACTTGCAATGCAGAACCAGGCAGCAGCGCGGGTTCAGTTCCCGTACAGGCCTCCCCGAACAGGCGCCGGAATGTGACGCCTAGAGGCTTTTCACAGTAATTTCATGGAAGCCCGTTTGTGACAATAAGCTATTGTTGTTATTATTGTTATTATTATTATTATTATTATGTGAGCATACCCCACTACGGGGTTGCTGATGCACCGCCCCCCCCCCCCCCCCAAACCTTCGGCCCCCTCCCCCTTCATGTTCTCACCCTCCCCTTGCAGGACCTCCCCTTCACCCCCCCTCCCCCCCGAACCTTCATGATGTCACTTTGTCCCCCCCTTCCATGAGCTTGGTCCCCTTGGGCTCCGACCCTTGGCAGTCACCCTGGCACCTGGGCACTGCCCTGACACCCTGGCAGTGCCCTGTTTTGTGCCTGGCTACCTGGGGGGCGCTGGGTGATTGTGCCCCCAACCCGGCCGCACATATTTCGATGAGCCTAATGATTGCTTTAAATATTATTACCTCGATCATGCTCAGCAAGGACGGAATCCAGATCACGCCGTGGGCCGGGTGACCCGCATGCACATTTGTGTCTGGCACCAGAATCAACACCAGGCACAACGTGGTGGGAAAATAGCACCCCTTGTGTCTGAACTCATTTATTCCATCAACCAACATCACTCAAACCGGTGATCTGGTCATTATCACATGTAACATGTCATGTAACATGTCATGTAATAGGTCGAAGCAGGGAAAGGAGGGCAAGAGGGGGTACAGAACAAGAAAGGTCTGTGTTAGGGTGGAGGCAGGAGAGATAAAAGAATGAAAAGATTTGATCCCGGCTTTAAGTCAGTGTCCGTGTGGAGTTTGCACATTCTCCCCGTGTTTGTGTGGATTTCGCCCCCTCAACCCAAAGATGTGCAGGGTAGGTGGATTGGCCACGCTAAATTGCCCCTTAATTGGAAAAAAATGAATTGGAAACTTGGAATCGACTTGTTCATTAAAAACAAAGTCTGTGGGACAAGATGATAGAACAAAATCAGTAAATGGTCCATATGCCCAATCAACATGTCCTTTTTGTTTAACACCTCAAGCTCAGCTTTTTACCCTTGATTCCTTCCCTCTTCGCAAAGACTTTTAAAAAATAAATTTAGAGTACCCAATTATTTTTTTCCAAATAAAGGGACAATTTAGTGTGACCAATCCACCTACCCTGCACATCTTTGGATTGTGGGGATGAGACCCACGCAGACTCGGGGAGAATGTGCAAACTCCACACAGACAGTGACCCAGGGCCGGGATCGAACGCAGGTCCTCAGCACCATAGGCAGCAGTGCTAACCACTGTGCCGCCGTGCCGCCCACTCCTCATCACAAAGACAAATTGTCTCTCTAAACTGGTTGCATTAGTTGTTGTCACTGGTAATATATTCAATGATTCTGTTACGCCTTTTGATGAAAAATTCCACATCTAACTTTTATCATTGTGAGCAGTTTCCTACAGCAGTTTATCCATTTTCCTCCATAATCTTAGGAATTTTGTATTAGGCCATTTTAAAATCTTTGTGTTAAACTACGAGAGTTCATCCTCATTTTGCTTGAGCCATTTATGCTGTTCAATTCAGTGACCTCCCCATATAAATTATTGCACACCTCTCTGCATAGAAAACTCTGCTCTCAATTTTCTCCTTGATCCTAGTTTGTTTCTCCTCATAATAGTATAGTTGCATTTAAGGGGAAGCTTGATAAGTACATGAGGAAGATATGTTAATGGGGTGAGATGAAGTAAGGTGAGAAAGGACTCCTGTGGAACATAAACTGACATGAACCTGCTGAACGAAATGGTCTGTTTCAATGTTGTAAAAATCCCTCTGCTGGCGTTTCGCCTTGTCCAGCGTCTTTTCCTGTCTCATGAAGCAATTACTTCCTTATGAGTGCAGAACTTCACAAAACCTCTCTTAATATGCACATTGAGGCTTGTTGCTGGGTCACTTATGTAGGCAAGTGAAGCACTCATGTTCAGAGAGGCTGTGCTGTCCATTCTGTCAGTTTCCCATCCACCCTAACTCACCTTTTGTGACGGTTTCACAATTTTCCAACTCTTCCCACAGCAGTTATAGATTCACCTCTGCTCTGCCATGTTTTGTACTGCAGCAATGAACTGAATGACCTTTTCTTGTACTTCATTTACTCGTGTCCATATTGCTGTCATCTCCTTGGAGAGTTAAATGGAATGCATTAATCGTTTACTATTAAAATACAGCTATTACACAGTGTGCTTTTATGCAGAGCACATTATTAAGTGCACAATACATCATTCTCTTAATACTTCCTCAACTATGTAAGTGTGTTCTGTCAATATTTGTTTAAATAGGTAAGGGAACTGCCAGTTGCAGGGTTGAAAAATGTACATCTGAACATTTACAGTGATACAGCGCTTTATCACATTTCTCAAACATCTCAAAAGCACTTCACATACAATGACTTACTTTGAAGTACACAGAATGTTCTGTAGATAATTGCAGTAGCTGTTTTGAGCACAGCAAGATCCCATTTAGATCTGGATAAATGACCAGTACACTACTGGAGAAGCTTCCTACTGAAATCTATAGGAATCAAATTTTGCTATAAAAGACCATTCTCTTAAAGTCTCCTCTATTACTGCATCTTGTCCATAGTAACGGGGGTTTTTGTTGGTTTTCCTGCTTTTTTAGGTGAGGTCATAAAATTTCATTTCTGTTTTCAGTGACTAAGTAGGAAACCTGAAACCTTCCCCATGGCAATAGTGTTTATTATGACTACTTAGTTGAAACAGGGTGCGGCTCAGAATGAATTTTACATTTTCTCCATTTCTCTTCCACACCCCCTCCTATAAGATAATAGCTCTTATCTTCTAGTCTGACATCTTGGCTGGGGTTGAAAATTCTGTGAAAATTGGCTCAACTCTACACTACCATTTTCTGGTAATTGCCCCTTGTGCTCTAACTCATTAAGAAGTTACTTTATTTGGAGTTTCTCTGTACAATACCTAAAGTACAATTGTAATAATGTTATTGGAAAGTCAAGATATTGCCTTTAAGATTTGGTCCCAATTTCAAGACTTGGTTCCCTCCGATCGGTGTTTAATGGCCTGAGTCTGTACTTGAGTAACAGTGGTGGGTTCAGTGAAATGTTTGTCTACATTGTTTGTTACATTACATGTTAAACTGGCTTCCACCTGTATCCTATAAAAATGCAATGTGAAAATGTGTGCACTTATCTTACATAGCTTATTTAGCATTGTGTGTATCAATATTTTCCAAGGAAATGTAAAACATGAAACCAGATGTGTTTTATTATTGTTCCAACAATACTTCTTATTTAATATTCTTCATGGTATCAGCCTTGGTTGAGTGGCTAGCACTATCACCTCTGGATCGGAAGTCTCCTGCCAGACACACTTTATAAAAAATTTTTAAAAATTCCAATTAAGGAACAATTTAGCGTGGCCAATCCACCTACCCAGCACATCTTTGGGTTGTGGGGGCGAAACCCACGCAAACACGGGGAGAATGTGCGACCTCCACATGGACAGTGACCCAGAGCCAGGATTGAACCTGGGATCTCGGGGCCGTGAGACAGCAGTGCTAACCACTGCACCACCATGCTGCCCCTCCTGCCAGACACTTTAGCACAAAATCTAGGCTGACACTCCGGGTGCAGTACTGAGAGAATATTGCGGTTTCAGAGGTGACGTATTTAGGATGGGATGAGGAGGCTCCACCTGTTCTCTCAGGTGGAGTTAAAAGGTCCTCTGATACTATTTCGAAAAATGGGAGTTTTTGTGGTAACCTGACCAATATGAATCTCGTTTTTCCTCACCCCCCCCCCCCCTTTCTATCAAACCATTCAATTCTACCGCCACCAATACATCATGGCTGCCATGTGTACCATTTATTAATGTACTGCCATTCACAAAACTCCTTCAACAGTATCTTCCCTTGACCACTATCACCTAGAAAGACTAGGACAACAGATACAGGGGACACCAACTCCAAGTCCCCCTCCAAGCCGCACACTATCCTGCCTTGGAACTGTATCTCTGTTCCTTTACTGTCACTGGATCAAAGTCCTGGAACTCCCTCCCAGTAGCAGTGTTGGTGTACATGTATGACAGACTGCAGCAGTTGAAGATGACGACACACCAGCACCTTCTTGAGCGTAAATCCTGTCCTTACCCATGACCACATCCAATGAACTAATGGAAATAGGTAATCTTGTCATGTATCTCACTGGTGTTTGTGTGGGGGTTTCTGTGCACAAATCGGCAGAGCATTGTCTACTTTGCAAAAGTGAAGATATTTGTGTGTAGTGCATTTGGCAAAGCTCTTGTGTCATGAAAGGCTCCATATATAATTTTTTTCCTTCAATTTTATCACCTCATTACTTTCATTTTCAATGACCACGTAACCCACAAGTATTCCACTTTGTTGTTATTGAGAATTACATATTCAAGGCACAACCCACATTTGGAAGGAATAAACTGCACAATAGAACTGCGCGCGGTGTAAACACTGCATCAGTTTGCTTTTCTTATAATAATCTTCATTATTGCCACAAGTAGGCTTACATTAACACTGCAATGAAGTTACTGTGAAAAGCCCCTCGTCGCCACATTCCGGCGCCTGTTCGGATACACTGAGGGAGAATTCAGAATGTCCAAATTAATTCCTTTGCTGTGGATCGATAGCCTATTCTGTTTGATGCTAATTCGTTTTTCTGTTGAAAAGAAATTTAAATTATTTCTTAGTTTGAATTATGGAAATTTAATACAGCAGCATAAAAGGTTATTTTTTTTAAAGTACTGAAAAGGCTCAGCAGGTCAGGCAGCGCCTCTTTGGAGAGAATCAGAGTTAACGTTTCAAGTCGAGTTACCTCCCATCAGAACAAAGAAGGTGATATTTGCACAATTTCACTTCAAATTACAATTGCCCGAATTGAGAATCTTGCAGATAAAATGTATAGGCAAGATAGCTTTTTTAAACTCTCCTATAAATGCTGTGAAATTTCTTGTTATTCAGTGACATTGAATCTATATTAAAAGTGAGTATGATATATCTTCATCTGATTTTGATTAACTTCAGTGATTTATAGGAAGATATTTGACAACTTCATTGCAGTGTTAATGTAAGCCTACTTGTGACAATAACGATTATTATTATTATTGATTTTGATGTGCCGGATCTGAGTTGAAGATTTATATCCATAATTTTTTTTTAAATTGAGTTTTGAAGGTATGTGGACCATTGAACAAACGAAAACAGCATTATTGGCAAAACCCCTTTGCCATTGTTGGGGAAGGGTATGGAGGAATGGTTGTGGTGTGAGGCGCTCCGGAGGGTGAATGCCTCAACTTCATGCGTGAGATTGGGGCTGATACAGGTGAAGGTGTGTATAGAGAGCACCTCATGAGGACGAGGATGAGCCAACACTTTGAGCGGGTGGAGGATGTTTGTGAATGCTGTTGGAGGAGCCCCACAAATCATGTTCATATGTTTTGGTCCTGTCCAAAACTGGAGGGCTATTGGAGCGAGGTCTTCAGGGTAATCTCAAAAGTGGTGCACGTGAGGCTCGAACGAAGTCCTCTAGAAGCCATATTCGGGGTATCGGATTAGCTGGGGTTGGAGGCGGGTGCGGAGGCAGATGTCTTGGCCTTCGCCTCACTGATCATCCAAAGGCGGGTCCTGTTGGGGTGGGGGTCAGCTTCTTCGCCCTGTGCCTCAGCATGGCGGGGGGATCTGCTTGAGTTTTTAACGCTCGAGAAAGTGAAGTTCGAGATGAGGGAGATGGTCAAAGGATTCTGCAACTCGTGGGCTTTGTTTATCATGCATTATCAAGAATTGCGGCATGTGGTGCAGTGGTTAGCACTGGGACTGCGGCACTGAGGACCCGGGTTCGAATCCCGGCCCTGGGTCACTGTCCGTGTGGAGTTTGCACATTCTCCCCATGTCAGCATGGGTTTCACCCCCATAACCCAAAGATGTGCTGGTTGGGTCGATTGGCCATGCTAAATTGCCCCTTAATTGGAAAAGAAAATAATTGGCTACTCTAAATTTATTTTAAAAAAGAATTGGATGACATCGAACATTGGGGGGGGATGGGTTTGGAATGTATAGGTTCTTGGTGATTATGTATGGGATGATGGTGGATTCTTGATTCTTTTTCTTCCGTGTTCTGTATTTAAAATGTTGGAGAGCTGTTTGGGATGGATGGGATAAAGGAATTGTTGGCCAGGGATTGCCATTGTATTTGTTATTGTTGATTATTTCTGAGTGGGTGTAAATTTGATAAATGTGAAAAAGGAGGAGAATAAAAGTATATATATTTTTTAATCCCTTTGCCAAAGACTGTGACAAATAATACTACCAAATACTGAGTTTGAATAAAGGTGACCTTAGCCGATGTGGTACTTGCTCTCGATTAAATATATCTCTTCAAGGAGAAAAGTTTTCCGAGCATGTCCAATTTTGATTTGAAACCACAGCGGCCTAGGGCATTGCGCTAAACATATTTGAAGATCATAGGGGAGAATGGGCTAATAGATCATGTGAGAGATTCATGATCTGAACCCTGCCAATTGGGCAAACCATCAGATTCAGATCAACTGGTCATCCAATTCTGCCTGAGGTGCCAACACTCAAATCACAGGGTGAGCTTTAGAGTCCACCGCAATGATACTTGTGGTTAAACTGTGCCAAGATATCAGAACTGGCAAATGTGCTTAAGGGATAGATCAATAGAGGTTGTGGCAAACATTTAACGGGATATTTCAGAATAAACAGAATAGACACACTCCAATGAGAAACAAAAATTCCAAGGGGAGAGTTTGTCATCTGTGGTTAACTAAAAAAGTTAATGACCGTATTAAATTTAAGAAAAAGTCTATATTTGCACAGAGCTGAGTGGCAGGTCAGAACATTGGAAAAAATGTTATGAACATCAAACAATGACAAAAATATTGATAAGGAGCGAAAAACTGGAGTACAAGAGAAAACTAGGCAGTAAAAAGATGGATAGTAAACGTTTGTATTGATAGTTAAATAAGAAATGAGTTAACAAAGTGAGCATTGGTCATGTAGAAAGTGCACCCGGGGAATTGATAATTAAACAGCTATTTTGCATTGATCTTAACTAGAGAGAACACAAGTAACATCCCAGAAATAACTGGAAATTGAAAAATAGAAAGGAGGAAGGAACTGAGGAAAATTACAATCACTAGGGAAGTGGTATTGATCCAAATTATTGGGTCTGCGAGCTGACAAATCCCCTGGTCCAGGTGGACTTCATCCTAAGATCTTGAAAGAGGTGGCTAATAGGATAGCTGGTGATTGGTTTTAATTTTCCAAAATTCTCTAGATTCAGAGAAGCTTCCATTGGATTGGATGATAAACTGCTTTATTCAAAAAGGGAGGGAGACCGATCTGTCATTGGGAAAAATGTTAGAAGCCATAATTAAATATGTCATAAAAAGTGACTTGGAAAAATTCAAAGCAATCGAGGAGAGTCAACATGGTTTTGTGAAAGGGAAATCATGTTTAACCAATTTATTGGAGTTCTTTGAAGGAGCTACTTGTGCTATGGTTAAAGGAGAAATGGGAGATGTACCGTTCTTAGATTTCCAGAATGCATTTGATAAGGTTCCATATCTGGTGGCACAGTGGTTAGTACTACTGAGTACCCGGGTTCAATCCCGGCCCCAGACCGCTGTCTGCGTGGAGTTTGTACATTCTCCCCGTGTTTGCGTGGGTCTCATCCCCCACAACCCAAAAGATGTGCAGGGCAGGTGGATTGACATTGCTAAATTGCCCCTTAATTGTGTCATGTGAGAGTACCTTTAAGAAATGGGTGTTTATAAAATAGCTGTAGTGGATGTACCTTTAAGAAATGGGTATTTATCAGTGATGTCAGAGTGTGGGTGGAGCTGGGCTGTCTGTCTGCTTTTACTTTCGCTTTGGGCTCGCAGCTACAGGGTGTGTTTTAGTTTCGTTTTGAGATTTGAAGCAGCAGTCACAGCAAGAAGGTGTATTAGTCTCTCTGCAATCTAAAGACTCTACAGATCCTTTGGTGATTTAAAACTAATACCTGTTTTTGTAGAGAAGTTAAACCTGATGTCTTTCTGTAAAAATGGTTTATTTTTTGTCTTGTAGATGTTGCAAGGAAGGATTAAGAGTTACTTATAGGGTACTGTATTCTTTGGGGGATTTATTGGTGTTGATTGTTGTTAAGATGTTTACTGGGGGCTTATAAAGTGTTAACTGGTTTCATAAAGAAACATTGTTTTAATTTAAAAGTACTGTACATCTCTGTTGCATCACACTGAAAAAGTAGGTCCGTGTGCTCCCCATACCACAATCTATTCAAAGTTGTGGGTCAGGTGAACTCCATGGTACACTTTGGGGTTCTCTAAACCCTGGCCCATAACAATTGGAAAAAAATATTTGGGCCCTCTAAATTTATTTAAAAAAATAAGATAAGGTTCTCCATCAGAGATTATTGTGGAAAATAAAAACTCATGGTGTAGGGGGTGAGGTATTGGCATGGGTGAAGTTTGGCTAGCTAACAGGAAACATAACTACATAAATGGGTCCTTTTCTGGTCGATAGATATGATGAGTGATGTGTCACAGGGATCACTGCTAGGGCCGCAACCTTTTACAATGTCTATAAGTGACGTGGAGGAACGGACTGGAGGCATGGTGGCTGAAGGAAGACGTTCAGAGAAGGTTGACGAGACCAATACCAGGAATGGATGGATTGTCTTATGAGGAAAGGCTGGAGAGATTAGGTTTGTATCCATTGGAGTTTAGAACTGTACTCATTGGAGTTTAGAAGAATGAGATGTGACCTTATTGAGACATATAGGATTCTCAGGGGGCTTGACAGGGTAGATGCTGAGAGCTTGTTTCCCCTTGTGGGAGAATCTAAGACAAGACAGCATAACCTCAGAGTAAGGGGTTGCCCATTTAAGACAGATGAGCAGGAATTTCTTCTGAGGGTAGTGAATCTGTGGAATTCTTTACCACCAAGAGCTGTAGCGACTGGGTCGTTAAGTATGTTCAAGGCTGAGATAAACAGATTTTTAACCAGTAAGGATATCGATGGTTATGGTGATATGGCAGGAACGTGAATTATGATATTTGATGTAGAAGGACCAGGACAGACTAGGAGAATGGGCAAAGAAGTGGCAGATAGAATACAATGTAGAAAAGTGTGAGGTTGTGCACTTTGGTAGGAAGAATAGAGGCATAGACTGTTTCCTAAATGGAAAAAGGCTTCGGAAATCAGAAGCACAAAGTGAGTCCTAGTTCTGGATTCTCTTAAGATTAACATGCAGGTTCAGTCGGCAGTTAGGAAGGCAAATGCAGTGTTAGCATTCAAGTCAAGAGGGTGAAAATACAAGAGCAGGGATGTTCTGTTGAGGTTGTATAAAGCTCTGGTCAGACCCCATTTGGAATATTGTGAACAGTTTTGGGCCCCGTATCTAAAGGGTCCAGAGGAGGTCCACAAGAATGATCCATGGAATGAAGGATTTGTCATATGGGAAACGGTTGAGGACTCTGGGTCTGTACTCTGGGTCTCTACTTTGTTTAGACAGATATGGGGGGGATTTCATTGAAACTTACAGAATACTGAGAGGCCTAGATAGAGTGAACGAGGAGAGGATGTTTCCCCTAGAAGGAGAAACTAGAACTCCAGGGCACAGCCTCAGACTGAAGATCCTTTAAAACAAAGATGAGGAATTTCTTCAGCTTGAGGGTGGTGAATCTGTGGAACTCATTGCTGCAGAAGGCTGTGGAGGCCAAGTCACTGAGCGTCTTTAAGACAGAGAAAGATAGGTTCTTGATTGATAAGGGAATCCGGGGTTATGGGGAGAAGGCAAGAGAATGGGGATGAGAAACATATCAGCCATGATTGAATGGCAGAGCAGACTCTATGGGCCGAGTGGCATATTTCATAGAATTTACAGTGCAGAAGGAGGCCATTTGACCCTTTGAGTCTGCACCGGCTCTTGGAAAAGAGCACCCTACCCAAGGTCAACACCTCCACCCTATCCCTATAACCCAGTAACCCCACCCAACACTAAGGGCAATTTTGGACATTAAGAGCAATTTATCATGGCCAATCCACCTGACCTGCACATCTTTGGACTGTGGGAGGAAACCGGAGCACCCGGAGGAAACCCACGCACACACGGGGAGGATGTGCAGACTCCGCA